>NC_068551.1:7063381-7363958 GCF_026212275.2 Microplitis demolitor | reverse complement strand
TTTTTACATTTTTCCTTGATCCCGGATTTTATTTGTATCATTGAAATATTTAAAGGTTTGATTATATTTTCATTGTCGATTATTAAATTTGATGATTAAATCATGCGAGAAACCAAAAAAAAAGTTAATGAAGTAAATTAATATGGTCTACTTTTAATTATTCAATGTTACAAATATGTAAGTTAAAATATTTAAAAAGAAATTTTACGATTAAAATAAATTCGAAATATGCTAGTCACAAAAGTTAAGGAATATTTAAAAAATTGCAACTTTTTGAGTAATTTTCAACAGCCTGTGAATCGAAGGAAAATGGTCGTATGACAGAAACAAAAAAAAAAACAAATTGTAGCTTCAAAGGACTAGTTTTCTGGTCTGGCCTTGAATTTTTTTTATTATGCAAGGTTCCGGGGTAATAATAAACCAATCATAATTATCGAAAAAGATTTGTTGAAGCCAAGAAACCGTTTTTACGACGAGCAAAAAATTTGAAAATTTTTTTTGCGATGGTTTTCTTTGGAACTCTTGAAGCTACGGTGTGATTTTTTTGTTATTGTTGTACGGCCATTTTCCTTCAACTTACAGCCTGTTGATAATCACCTAAAAATTTGGAGTTTTTTTTAATATCCCTTAATTTTTGTGACTAGTGTATTAGTGAAAAATTTTTTAATTTCGAACTATCGTAATTAAATTCCGGGATACTTCTCAAAATTCCCTGATAATTTCCGACATTCCTGGTGTTTCCGGTTTGTGGCCACCTTACAAGAAAATTACTGCTTTAAATTTATGATGCAAAACATTTTGTTTAGGGCGAGTAAAAATTTTTTGCGCAAAGAAATACTTTTTTCCTGTTTAGGTCTGTTGCGTTCACTATTATTATGATTTTGATTATATATGTAAACTTTATATATGGAAATCTTATCGTGTTCGAACAATAATTTTAAGCATAATCAAAATCGCAGGGAGAAGAACAAAAAAACATTAGAATCTGAATATTGATAAATGTTGAACGATTTATCACTTTTATTGTGACACCATCAGCAACTGAAAACGTACAATGAACAACAAAATGAATAATATAACACTGAACAGCTTTATAATTTTAAATATTTTAACGAGTTTTTATACACATACCTCAATCACTCAAATTCTATCGTCTAAATAATATGATAAAAACTATTAATTTAAATTTTTTGATCTTGGTTGTTTTTCATTTATACTTTTCAATAATTATTTAAGATGAACTATTGCTATGATATTATATTGTTATTAAAATTAATATTTTTCATCATATTATTATTTAGACGATAGAATTTGAGTGATTGAGGCATGTATGTAAAAACTTGCTAAAATGTTTAAAATTATAAAGCTGTTTAATGTTGTATCATTGTTCATTATATTTTTTTAGTTGCTAATGAAGTCTTAGTAAAAGTGATAAAACGTCCAAAATTGATCAACATTCAGTCTAATGTTTTTTTGCCTTTCTCTCTACGGTTTTAATTATATTTGTGAACAATTGTGGTAAAGGGCCCAGTTATTACCATTGTCCCAGTTTTTGACACTTTTAACTTTATTCGAAATTAAAAAAAAAACATTCACTCGAATAGATAAATACATTTGTTTTTATTTTTAAAAAACTCATCCTGTACTTCATTAATGGCAATAATAAAAATAAAAAATAAAATATCTTCATAAACAAAATTTTTAACCGGAATAGCTGTAGAAGCCACTTTTTAGTTATAGTAGCAGCAATTTACGGAAGAGCGTTCCTGAATTGAATATGTTATCTTATCAAAAAGTAACTATAAAAATAAAATAAAAAATCCATGGATGGGTTAGTAATTAACTGTAATTTAATTTAAAATATTAAAATATCGTATTAAATAACATTATTATTAAAATGTGAATGTCAATAATTAGGCTCCATTTTAGAGTTATGTCACAGTTATTCACCCTCAAATTTAGTCATGATTTTAAATATTGGTGATCATTTGTTTGTTTACGTGAATATTTATATTAAGGGGGGAAAGGGGGCTGAAATATAAAAAAAAGAGAATATTTTTGTGATTTTTTTTTCAAAGTACCATCTTTATTAAAGTTCTTGAAATTTGTAACATTATTAAGTATCATTCCAATAATATTCTGCTAAATTTTCATAAAAAAAGTATTGAAAAATGAACCAGTGTTAGTGGGGAGAACCGAGTCACCTCAAAAAACAAGTCTCCATACCGTAAGCAGGATAACTCATGCCTGTCTCATCTGAAATCAAAAAACCAAAAATATTTTTTTAGTACATAAGTTTATTTTGGATTTGAACGAAGAAATAAACAAAATATTCATTTTTTAATTTTTGGTAAAGATGCAATCAAAAAACTCTGATTTTTGCCAAAAATTGCTCCTTTTGTTTAATTAAAAATAAGTAGTTATTAAAAAAACAAATCCTTCGTTCAAATCTAAAATAAACTTATGTACTAAAGAAATCTTTTTGGATTTTTGATTTCAGATAAGGCAGTCATGTGTTACCCTGCCTACGGCATGGATATTTATTTTTTCAGAGGACTCGGTTCTCTTCACTACCACTGGCTTATTTTTTAATCTTTTTTATAAAAATCTAGCAGAATATTCTTAGAATCATGTTTAATAATGTCACAAATTTCAAGAATTTCAATAAAGAAAATACTCTGAAAAAAAATCACAAAAACATGCTCTTTTTTTTTTGTATCTCAGACCCCTTTCTCCCCTTAATATTTTTAAACATAATTTGAATTGTTTATGTCTGAGAAAAAATTGTGTTGTATTTATGATAAATATTTCATTTCTTTCAAAATTAAAAAATTCAGTTTATAAAACTTAATATCACGCTATATAAATATCAGTGTTAGAAACTACAGCACAGGAAATCTTGAATGTCAGAAACTAGGTCTTTAAACATAACTTTTTGAAACATTTAAATCATTAATTAGCTTCGAATAATTATTTTGCGCTTATGATCTTATTTAAAAATTATAAGCTTATGTATTATATAAAATACTATTTATTCAAATAGAATTTTATATGTTATCATAGAATAACCTTAGCTGTCACTATTAAAGTTTCAGAAACAGGGCCCTTTACCATAGTCATTATTTAACTGTAAGCCGTATATCGTACCCGCAATGCTTCTTCACTTGTGCAAATGCCTGATTGAGAATACCAATTCATAAGAAATCCTAAAAATTAAGTATTAAAAGTTAAATAAACAATACTGTATTTTTTAGGCAAATTTAGTATAAAAAATTTACTTTCGTCAAATGCAAGTGTATTCGTTTCTTCCGTCTCTTGGCTGTAATTTAAACTTTTGTATCCTAAGTTATTAATTTTATTTATACCTTGTATGTAAAGCCACCGTAACAATAAAAATCTATTATTTTCACTAAGAATACAGGTCTTGAAATTTTGAATATCAACCTGAGCTATTCCAGGATATCGCACTAGAACCAAAGCATCATAGAGCAGTGTTATGACTTTATTATTATAATTGTCCATTGCAAAGCATAATCAAAACGTTTTAAAAAATTAGAGATACATATTGTTGTATTTATTGTATTTTACAAGAATTTAAACTTGGCAGTTTGTATGAACAGTCAGCCAGTTGGAAATTATCTCTCACTCTCAGAGATGTTATTTTACATTATTTATACTCAAGTGTGTAAAGTACAAAACACGTGATGAAAAAGTCTCCCGCCTCGGCGCATGTGTGATCGCGCGAAAATTTTAAACTATTAGTAGAAAAATAATATTACGCACTTACTCAGTAAAGCCGCAGTTATAATTAATTTGAATATTCCTGAAAAATTTTACAAACTCGAATGTCACCATGTACTTATTTTTATTTTTAAAGCTTGCAAGCAATGATAGATTTTTTTACGCCCTACTACTTTACTTGCGTAATAAGAAAAAATCTCACGGTTTTAAAAACTAAATATTTTTAAAGTTTTTTTAAGCTCGAAATAATTTTTAAATTTCAGTCATAAAAAGCATAAAATTTTATGAAAATAAAACAAATTTCACTCGCTCATTTCATTTGAAATTATTTAAAAAAAAATATTTGAAGTCAAGCATGAGAAAAAAAACTCACACAGCGGATGGGGTTAATACTTTTCTCTCAAAGAATTTATTTGTCAGAAAGTTGTGTCGGAAAAAAGCTCTTGAAACAGAAAGAATACTCTTGAATGACAGCAAATCAAAGTAAACTAATTGCATAACAACTTTTTGCAGTCAACTTTTCGTCAAGTTGTGACTATTGATTTCCGTTAACTTTCCGTTTTGTTCTTAGTCTGGGAATGTTCATTGTTATAGTTTAAAACTAAAGTTGCTTTTTGAGCGATATTTTTTATTATAAGTATTCTAATCTAAGTTCTTATTAGGACTTCCTTATGGCAGCCATCAAAGAAATATTAGTCTAATGAAAGTGGTTATATGCTAAATTTATAAACATTTGGAAAAAAAACTTCATTTCAACACCAACTTTTCCTCAGTTAACAATGTGTAAATTTATTATACATTCAAATAAATGTTTTTGTTATAAATTCTATTAACAACAAAAATTTCAATTATTTAACAAGTAATTATCAACTTTCTACAAGGTAATAATTAGTTGCATAGTCATTTTTGCTAACCTGAATTCATAAGATTTTAACATTAGTTAATGCATTGCAGTTCAAGTATGCATTGTGCCAGTAGTTTTTGTTTAGACTATTATGCATATATGTGGGTCAGCCCACAAAATAAAATTTACTTTAAACATCAACATCACCAGTCTAGCTCAAACTTTCGAGTTTGTTACCTACACTGAAAGTAGTTACTTGTCGACAAATTACATTTAAAAAAAAAACTTATTTTTGTCACAATTATAAAAAGAATTTCAACAATTTAAAAATTGTTACGATTGTATATCTATTTTTACAGATTGTTTATTGATCATGTCATTAACAAATCAGGGACTTAGACCTTACACTGCGAGAAAAAAGATTAAATGCAAGTAATTATGTTCCTTGTTTCGATAAATACTCAAAATAAGTAATTGTTTTCTAAAATTAAATCGACAGTTCTTATTTTAAGAAAACTATTGCGATACTTTAGTAATTAATTTCTAGAAGCATCAATTACTTGAGGCAAGGAAATATTAATTCAATTTAGTTGATACCTTCTTAAATTTATCACAATTAAAAATTTCAGTAAAGCTATTATTTAGTTAGATACAAAAAATAAAATAAAATGAATAAATTGAAGAAAGATATAATTAAATATTAAAAAAAAAATTCTTGCACTAAGATAAAAATTTGTTTTTATAATGAAATAAAATTTCTGATTGGTATTGACAAAAATATAAAATATATTAATTTTTTCGAGAGTTACTTCTATAAACTATTGAATATTTAAATTTTATTATTTAGTTTTGTAAATTAATATTTAAGATGACGAACATCGATTAATAACTTGAGAATTTATTAAAAACGTGATTCCCATTAAACCACCATGGTTGAGCGTTATAAATCTCGCATGATGGGCCTAGGTTCGAATGGTAGGTAGGGCAGAATTATTTATTCATTATAAAACAAAATGTTTGTTAAGGCACAAAACTAATTTGAACAACATTAGATAAAAAAAGGCATGTCTAATAATATTTTTTTGACAAAATCAAATGTTATTCTTTCTGCTAAGCAAGTAAATAAAATACTTGAATAAAGTAATCATTTTACTTCATTGAAGAAAACAATTGCTTGGCGCTATTTAAGTAACTAAAATTCTTAAATCAAAAATCTTTTCTTGAAAATATACATTTTTTTCTCTCAGTGTAAAACTACATATACTGTTGTTAATATTATCGTCCATAATTATCAATAATTATTTGTATATCAGGAATATGGACAAGATAGGATCATAATTACAAATTACATTATTATTTCTGCGACGTTTCGGTCATTTATTAGACCTTCCTCAGGCATCTGAGAATTACACATGTTAATAATCTACAAAATAGCATAGCTCTTGATATAATTACAATATTTACCATGATACGAATCATAACAATCACTATCTTACATTGCACAGGTGCCTTTGTCAACTGCATATACTACTACAAATAATTATTTTTCAGTCACCCGCTTGCAAAGCTATGCGAAAAAATGAGATAAACTTGAAAAAATCACTTTTTGTATTACTGTTAACTTTTAATTTTTTTCAGACAGTGGAAAGTTTTTTACTGAAAAATATGGATATAAAATTGAGGCGGCTGTGAGTTGATACGGGAAAAATTATGTGAAAAACTTGTAGTATGTTAAAAATTTAAGTCGCCTTTGACATACATGAATTCAATGTTTTATGATATTGTCAATGTTATCAATAGTTTTTACCATTGAAAGTCACTTCTGACTGGGAATTACTTTCATTAGAACATTTTTAAAAATACACGAACATTCTGTAATCTTTCTCTGAGAATATTCTAATCCTATTTGGAAGAATCCAGAACATTTAATAATCTTTTTAAATAAAAGAACAATTTTTGTCGAAAAATAATAATCACTACATGAAGGATAAAATCACTAGTACATTCAAATGAAGAAAACAAACATTTTGCTTAAGTGAGTAATCATATTATTTAACATAGACATTAACTATAGTAGTAAAAAGTACGCCAGCAAACTACCTATACTAGCTTTACTTTAGTGTAATTTTCATGTGTATGCATGCATAAAACAGTGAAATCATTTCGAAGTGCCCGGGAAAAAAAAATTTTATATAATTGTATAAAATTATGTATAAATGTCTAGATAAAATTATATAAGATTTTTAGCCATGCATAATTTTCTATAGATTTTTTATAATTATACATTCAATATATTATACTCATGCAGTAAAATTATACTCATAAATAAAATACAGCAAAAAAAATTTTAATGCGCTTTCTGTATCGGATGAAATCAATTTGAAATAATTATACATAATACTATTTGTGATCTTCAATCGGAAAATCATTTTTCATTTCAAACAAAATGTATTGGTTTGAAATTATACTGATAAATATCATGCAATTAAGTTTATTAATTTAGATTTAGTCGCAACAGTAGAAGGTACTTTTTAAAAAATTAAAAAGTTATAAATTTAAAAGTTAACTATGATCATTGATAGAGTAGAATTTATAATTTTTTCGAAAAGTCAATTCGTAGATGCGTTTATATATCATCATTCCCATATTTTTACATCGAAGAAAAAATAATTAACCTTCGAACTTTGTATACTAACCTAAAATACGGAAAGAGTAATGAGATAAAATTATGTATAATTGTAAAAATAATTTGATTTTACTTGTATCACTTATCGTGTTTTACAAGACTCTACATTCAAATTCTCCCTTGTTACATACTTTTTCTTGCCTTTCTTATTGTTTGTTTTGTCTATTTTGCAAACTAAGTCTCTTTCAATTACTGATCGATTCTTACTTAAGCTTTCAATTTTTCCGAAAGTAGACGCGCAAGCTTTTTCTTGCTACTTTGACTCTACCACTTAAGTAGGGTCTATAGCAATTTTTGTCCAAGCTTTTCTTTCAAACAAAACCTCTAAACGCAAAAAGAAGAACGAGGCTCGATACATTACTCTATAATCTAGCAACATACATTTTCATTTTTCAAAAATATGCTTTTGTTTAAGAGAAAAACGTGGACAAAGTTCCCATTTATTGCGCAAGTGCAACAGAGATAGTATCGTTTGTCGACTTGAGTGTGACAAAGAATAAAGTTCAGACCCCTCTTAATTTTTTTGCGGCTGTCGCCCGACTTGTGTTTATGACTCTACTGCATCATTACGGTGATGTCCTACTACCTCCCTTGTGCAATGAAGGTGCAATGGCGTAAGAAAACCACAGAGAAAACCATTGCCAGTATAGTTCGGTTTGGGTGAGGCTCTAGTGATCAATAAAATTCCCATTTTACCGATCACTAGATCCTCATCCTGCGCCTAACGGTCAGAGATCTCCACTCGAGCTCAACGTGTATTTAAACGGTCACCCCGCCAAGTAGCAATCATGCTCAATGCTGCTTAACTTGTTTAATCGCCCGAGCCGAACGAGAACCGACCGGCTGCCTCTGCCGCTTTTATTAAGCTAATAATTATCTTTCAAACTTGTTTTATTTCATTTTTTATCTGATCCTGAAGCTTTTTCTATAATTTATTGAGCCGCAGTAATAGGCACGCAGTAATAGGGGCAATTCACTTTAGGCCCCGCAGTAATACATGCATATAAACTTGTCTTTAAAATGCTTATTATTTAAAGAAAATATTAGTTTATCACATTGTTAATTTTTTTTCAAGTTAATAATAAGTACAACTTGGGTATAAAAAAAAATTATCGATATCTTGGAATACACTTCATTAAATTGCTTTTGAAGTAAAATCTACAAAAAAACTGCAGTAATACCCATACTTACCCTACTTCGAAAATTCTGAAAATAAACAAATGAAAAAAATTTGTTATTCTCTCTATGCAGGAAAATTTTTAGACAGATCAATACAACAAAAATTTTCCACCGCATGATACGTACACATTAGACTGATTAAAAAATAACTTTTAAACAGATGAATTTATCGAGAATGATAAGAGACTTTTTTTTGAAGAGTGTTTAATTCCCTACACAATTATATCCTGAACTTATCTGTACAATGAGCCATTGCCGAAGTATAAAATTCTAAACTTGACATTTTTTTTCTTATGTTATTTAAATGGGAAATAGAAAATTATGATAAGTAACTTTGAATATTAATATTAAAGCTAATCTTTCAACAGGCATCTTATTTTACCTCCCTGCAACTATTTAATAAGGGGTTTCAAGAATAAAAAAATTGTCGATTTTGTTAATCATTCTAATGTATATATATTTTTTCATGAGATTACGAATTCTTAGTGTCATAATGTGTCGAAAATGACGATTTTTTGTTAATACTTTATGAGCATTAAATCTAAATCGTGAAAAATATGACGAAAAAATAGTTTTTCTACCTCTATAACGATTGATAATGTTTAAACAACGATAAATTTATTCCTTTAATTTTTTTCAAACTGTTATCAATTGGGCCAGAAATACCGATGGATGGATCCATTGGGGGGAGGGGAGGGGGAGAGAATAAATTGATAAACTAATGCAATGAGATTGGGAAACTAATTTTATTAAGAATTATTAGTAATAGATGTGCACAGTAATAGAAAATACGAGATTTTATAATTGTATTCGGTAGTGGCCATCTAAATAAATCTAGGTTTAATATTTTTCCTGTTTGGGTCAGTAAACTAATTAATCGCAGGGTTATTAATTTGGAAAAAGTAAGTTTTAGTCATGTAGAAGGTTCGGATAATCGTGTGTAATGTGTATGAGGAATGACGTCCGGAGTACTGATTTGATGATTAGGAAAAGTTCAGGGGACTTATTTTATACTCCCGGGCAGAGCCTGTAGGCTAATTATACGACAGGATCGGTAATTAGTATAGTTATAAGCTAAATAATTGTGTGCGAATACGTAATACTTGTGAACGAAAATGAATTAATTTTGTGTGTATGAATAAAATCAATTTATATTTTAATTTGAAATTGTCGTGTCATAATTTAATTACTCATCCTTCACTCTTACAAATAATTTTACAAGGACCCTGATTGATTATATATTAACATCTCTAGTTTTGGAAGATCGTGTATCATTTCCAGTGGTGCCTAGAACGTCTAGACTTGAAAAGATCAAGTTTTCTGTTATAAATCAATCAGTAAAAATTCAACTGAATTATTTAATAATGATTTCGTTTTTCACTACATTAAATCAGTGAAAACTACTTTAATTTTTCTATCGTAAAATTGAACTGATTTCGTGCTTCCAAAATCGATGTTACCAAACATTTACATGAGTTTTAGTTTTTTATTATCTATTTATAATTAAAAATTAAAACAATGTTAAATGATTTATTATTCACTGGAATGTTTTAAAATTATTAAATTGTTTTTATGAATAGTTAGTTTATCAATTCAACGATAATTTAGAAATAATCGTAACTTCCGAATATAACTAAATTGCATGCCATTGTACTTATGGCTAGTACAGCATAGCAGATAGAGTAGTTGCGTCAACTTAAGGTTCCGTAATCATGCAACTGAAGTTCCGGACGTTCATTGAAAGAAATTATCTAGATGATTGAAAAAAAATTATTTAAGGCCATAAATACTCAAGCTGAAGTGAAATGGGCACAAAGTCAAGTATAATCAGATCAAATCGACAATTTACCGAAACCATCCTTATATTTCTACTCTCCTATAGAAGTATTTTTAAAGGGTCCGTCATACCCCCCTCCTTCCCCCGAAAATTCTAAAAAAATTCCTAAAATATTTTGTTTGTAAGTTGAATTTTTCTACCTAATTTCGATTTAACCCCGAAATAACTATCAATATTCTGCTAAGACTAATAATACTGGATCAAGCTTGACAGACAAGCTTGGGCCAAGTTCTAGCAAATGAAATTAACACAGTTAAACCAAGGCATCATTTCATTCGATAAAAATAATATTGGATAGGTCAAATTACGTATTCCATAAATATATCAAATTATATGAAGTTGTACATAATGATATAGTTTTTTCTTTGGGTAAATAAAATCAAAAGTTACATTTTGTAGTGAAACTTACTCTGAAAGAAATTGATGAATAAAGAAAAAATAATTAACTCTATGTATGCAATTCTCAAAATTTTCTAATTATATTCAATAGATAACGTGATGATCATAAGCAAAATCGAATTGATTATACAAATTGTATAAATTATAAGATGGGATATTTGTAAGGTTGATCTGTTGTGGGATCATCAAGCAGATATTAAATTTCTTTCCAAGTAACCTCATTTGTTTTCGCAACAAATTCAAATTACTTACCGAACAAATGTCATTTCGTTGCGTTAACCAATATCATTTTGTAGTCATAACAAATCCCTGCGTATTCCTGACTTTAGTTATGACAAATTTTTTCTTTCACTAGACAATTGTGATGAATTTGATTATTCAAAGAGATTTAAATATTAAAAAGTATACTATGTAAATAACATACTCATAAAGTTTGAGCAAGTTCAGTGGTGAAAAAATTTATAAATAATTCCTACTTTGTGAAAAGATGCATGTGTAACGATAATGAAACAATTTTTATTGTTGCAGTTATGACATCAACCAATAAAATTGAGTCTCATGGGACTTTGCAATGGGATATATTACAATTAGCAGGACATTTGCGGCAAGAACGTTTATTTGTTAGTGCAGAACAGCAAAATCTTCAAAATCTTAATGAAAAAGTAAGTACAGTTCAATCTCATTATAAGACACCTGTCTAATGTCCTCCCATCCCAATTTTCTTTCCTCATAATGCGATAGTGTGGAATGCTTCACGAATATATCCCTGTATGTGCGTGTGCATGAACTCACATTCTCTGTTTACTGCATTTAAATAGTTTAAGAATGTTTCCGTACGATAGACGGTGTGACTCAATGGATATAGATAAATGGAACGGAATATGGTACAAGTTTGGATAGCTCAACTGGAAGAGCACTTGGCGCGTAATTGACAAGATCTGGATTCGACTCCCAGTTCGGACTATCCATATTTTTCTCAATTTATTTATAAACTTTTTATTGAAGTTTCTTCCTTATCCTGTCCCATCCCTTTCTATCCTAATTCTCCTTCCTTATAATATGAAAGTGTGGAACACTTCACGTATGTATTCCTGTAAGTGTGCGCATGAACACTTACTTTCCTTCTTAACAGCATTATTTAATTAATTTTTCCCTGTTATGATTCTTACCCCCAATATGTAGAAAATTGTCTAGAACGCTTCCTCCACCTTAACATTAATTACCTTCACATTTTGCGTCCAGTCTTCGTTATAAGACTAATTTAAAGTATGTACAAAATACAGTAAATTTCTTTCTCTCTCTTTTATAAAATAAGACCCATAGTTTGGTAGCGAGATACGGACGCAAAACGCTGTCAAGTAGAATAGTGGATGAATCTTAATTCTAAGATTTTTTTCTCTGTTGTCCGGCTTAGTCTTATAACGAAGCTGGTCTGTATAACATGAATATGTTATATACATTTTTTATGTAATTTTGGAGAGTTTCATGAAAAATATTTTATTTAAGGTTGTTTTCATATTGTCGGATTTAGCTCAATTGACATGGGTAACTGATCAACAAAGAGTAAATTTAAATAAATTAATAGTATCAAGACCTGATTGTACGCCGGCTTCGTGTTGTCAGCGTGCAAATGCTTTAGGAAATTCCCAATTTATTGATGTATATAAATGTTTAAGATATCAAGTATGTCTGGCTTATGGGGAATTTTTGGGAGCACTCAGGAAAAGTCCAAATCTTTTGGCTTCTTGTTTAGTGGAAGGCGAAAAAATTGTTCCAGATATGATTCAAAATATTATCCAGTCATTGTCAGCCGGACTATATGGGAGTTGTTTATTACCAGATGATAAATTATTTGTATTAAAGTTACTGAGACATCTTATGTTTCTTCAAATTGTTCCATCAGACAATCCGCGGCGACTACTTAGACATGGGACGTGTGCATTTTCTAGGTTTTATTCAGTTTTTCATGAAAGTCTTTTTTCTGCAAAATTATTCCTTACGGCAGCTCTTCACGGACCGATAACTCAGTTGTTAATGGAAGATGAAATGTTTCTTGACATTGATCCAGAAAAGGTACCGATAAGATTTCCACCATCGGAAAGATTAAAAAAATTTGGGATAGAAGGGTCCTCAGAATATCAATCTAAAATATTGCGGTACAGGCTTTGGACAATTAATTCTTTAGTTCGAATAACTCAAAGATTTATTACAAGTATACGAGAAAATATGCACTGTTTTCCAACTAGCATCTCTTGGTTAGTAAAACAACTAGCAAGATTCTTGGATAAAAGTGGTAACATTGAGTCAAAAGAAGTGCATGCCATGTGTACAGATCTTGTATTCACTTATTTTATTTGTCCGGCAATAGTAAATCCGGAACCGTACGGTATTACTGATGCTCCCATTAGTTATGTGGCTAGATTTAATTTGATGCAAGTAGGACAAATTTTACAAATGTTATCATTGATGAAGTACCAAACTATTGATATAAAAGTTATGGATTTATATCGCCGGTTTGAAAGAGATTCAGTTTCTGTAATTATCGATGCAATGTTAGAAGGTACAGCAGATGAACTAGATGAACCAACTATTGTAGATAATACTAAGTTACAAGGACTTTGTCGGTCTGCTGCACTTTTTACAGAAAATGAATTAAATTCATTGATTATATTTTTACAAACTGTATGTAATAGAGATAATGAGGACACTTGTCCTGAAAATGATATTTTAGATCGTAAACAACTAAATCAAATGCTTGCTTTGTTACCAAATGGAACAGTCTCTGCAAATAAAATCGTTAATAATGTTTCTTCAGAATCTTCTAAACGGAGTAGTGGTTTATTAGGGAAGGTTGGTATCAATCGTGGATTACGGGCCTCTGCATCGTCTAACTCTAGTGTATTAACCGATGGAGCAGAAGAACTAAACAACGTTTCTGGTGTTGAGGAAGAATACATGAATAAAACGTCACAGGAAGTTTTAGTAATACCATTTGGATCAACACTGCATGAATCCGTAGGTTTATTAAGTGAACAAAAGATTCTTTGTATGGACATGCAGAATAACTTAGATGCTAATTCAGCAACTTTAAATCATTCCACTGATGTATCAAATAGTAATGACAGTCGTAATTCTACTGGTCCAGAACGGGGTATCGAAACGCATGAAAAAAGAACACGTTTTTCATTGTCACATGATCAAGTTTTGTTTGAAGGTTCTATTGGTAACACTTCAGATAATCTCGAAATAGTTTCAGAAGCTGCTTCAAATCATAGTGTTGCTTCGTCGTTAGAACTTGAGACTGAAGATCAAAATGACAATTTATCAGATATGGTATCTGCAAATGTATCTGGAAGAGGAACTCCTAATATTTCTGGTCGAGATACACCTTCATCACAAATTACCGAAGGTGATGATGTACGAGTAGGGGGTGAAGTTCGACCTTTAGATTTAGCTCCTCCTACAATTGCAACAAAACAAAGTCGTTCAGAAATTGACGACAAATTTTGTAAATTCGAAATAAAAAAACTGATTGAAGGAGATGAGACATTTTCATTAGTATCTGATACGTGGTCTACAGATGTTTTAGCTTCTGACAGCGAAATAGTCGAACATCAAGAACGTTTTTTGTTTCCACCTCTAGCTGAACAAATATCAGGACTCCCAGTTGAACCTTTACAAGGCATTGCAGACGCCAGTGAAACTGCTTCAGAAGCTTGGAGTATGGATGTTCTTGCAAGTGATTCTGAGCGCTTAACTGAGGTAGATACTGATGATACAGCTAGTGTAGCAAGATCTGATGATACAGGAAGATCGGAAATAGAAAGTCGTGGAGAACCAGACGTCGGTGAGGAATCATCAGATTCAATAAATGTTTCTGCCTGTCCTTTAGTAGATGGGTTCAGTACCTCCTTTAAACCAATTTGTACAGATCTTAATCGACCGGCAACCACAATTCCTTCATTTCCAACTTCATCTTCAATACATTCAAGTGTTACTAATTATACTGGTATTAAATCAGATAATTTCCCAAGCATAGTTGATTATGTTGACAATAATGCGAATAATGTTAATAGTGCAGAACATTTGAAATCAATGAAGAAAGATAAATTGGTAAACTTGATAGATAAATTAAATATTGATGACAGAAAAAATATTACTCCAAATCAAAAATCTAATAATCATATTGGAGCAGTTGCTGTTGCTCCTACATTATTACTGGCGAATCATATATCAGCACCACTTTTGTCCAATGAAAAATCTTTGAATGGTGACGTAAAATCTGAGGAATCAGAAGACTGTATAACAAGTGTTAATGATGTCACCGTTAGACTCAGTACGACCAGCTTAACATCAAGCAGTAGCTCAGGGTCTGAATCTAAAATGAAAAACGTAAATTCACCTTCAGAATCGTTAATCCAGCAATCAACGAATAGTGGCAATGAAAATAATGACAGTGATAACAGTATTCCTAAACCCAATGTTTCAACTGGAGCCATTCCAAAAAGTATAAGCTTTGATATAACTGCGGTTCGAGGAGATAAAGAACTTTTAGATGATCAGAAACACAAACGTGGTTTTTTTAGTAAATTTAAAATGTCTTTAAAAAATCGTCGAGGCAAGTCACCACGAGATACAGATGAACTTGGAAGATGTTATGATCGAGAAATTGGAGGTGATGGCATAGAAGTTGGAAGATATCGATTACGCAAAATAATGTCGGAGGATACTGCTTCCAATGCAAATATTAATATTGGTGAGTTTCTCTATTAGCCTAAGAGCCAGTGAACCGCAGACTACACATATTTCATGAAAGCCTAAAATTTTTTCAATTGGTCTGTTGTGCCTACCAACCATGAGATGAGGAGTAGCTTAAATTAATAGCGTAAATTTCCCCATCAAATCAATGGTTCGGGAGTTATATCAATTTAAACAATTGAATTGAAATTTCAAAAGGGTCTACCACGACGTTAGAACCGTGATAGTCGTTCGCCATTTAATTTTTGAGTAGCTATTATAGTATACTTTGACATATCAAAACGCCAGCTTTCATAAATAATGTTTTTAATTCGTCAAATTATCACTCCGATCACACCTGAGTGACGCTAAAACCACCGCGGCTCAGCTTAGCTACTCCCAATCTCATGGTCGATAGGTACAACAGACCAACTGAGAAAATTTTGGGCTTTCATAAAATATGTGTAGTCTACGGTTCACTGGCTCTTAGATTATATATTTGTTAGATAATTTCGGAATTTTTAAATTTATTCTTTCTCAGATAGTACAGACGATATTTTGGCTAAGTATAGAAGAAAACCAAGTATAGTGTGCGATACAATTTCATCAGATAACAGTCAGATCAGACCGAAAGAAACTGAAGACGAAAGACTTACGATCGATCCAAATAATGTGGAATCATCTTTCGCCTTTTCTGATGCAAAAAGAAAATTACGAATGGTACTTAGTACAGCAGATTTACAACATTTTCCGTGGAATATAACTTCTGAGGTTTGTATACGAATACTAAGCGAAAGATTTTAGGTTTCAAGTAAATATAGATTTAGAATATGTAAATAGAGATTTAGTTTAGGTCGAGTAAACCTTAATTTTTTTTACAACAATAACTGTATGATTCAAAAAAACAGACTATTTCGTTTTTTTTCGATCTCGCATAAAAATTTGTTGGTTTACGATGTTTTAAGAAGCCTCTCCAAAAATGAGCTCGATAAAAAATGTTTAAGAGGTCGCTCACGAATTTCGAAAATATCAAAAATGATCGGAATTCGGATTTTTTACTTCTAAATTTTTTCTTTTTCGTGGCAGCATTAGTTTATATTTGTAAAATCATGGCAATTCTGAAAATTTCAACCGAAAATTTAAATATTTAAACGGCGCTCAAGAATTTCGAATATTAACTGATAATATGTAACTAATAGTTTGAATTAGTTGTTGTATTTTTTTATAACTCAATTATTGTCGTTTCAGTAAAATATAACTTTTGCATAACCAAAAATATATAGGTCAGTCTTGAACAATAATATTTGGTAAGTTTTGAATAAGCGAAAAAACCTAAAAATTGAATTAAAAATAAAAAAGTATGTGAATAACTTATTATTTTTATTTCTCGGGTTATATTTTCATTTATTGTGATGCAAATTGATGGTGGAAAAATCGAGGAGCTTTATTATTAATATTCAAGGGTCGTTCGAAAATGTCCAAAAGATAGAACTCGGAAACATTAAAAATTCTTGAGCGAGGTTTAAATATTTGAATTTTTGGCTTAAATTTTCAGCATAGTCATGATTTTACGGTTATAAACTAATACTGCCACGAGAAAAAAAAAATTTCGAAAAAAAAAATCCGAATTTCAATCATTTTTGGAGAGGCTTCTTAAAACATCGTAAACCAACAAATTTTCATGCGAGATCGAAAAAAAAAAATAGTCCGTTTTTTTGGGCCACCCTAATATATATATATATATATATCAGGGTATTTAAAAAAAAATCTCGACGCGGGTTGGCCCTGGTGGCCGCTTTAAAACTTCCCGCTGTTTTCGAGCTCCTTGAACTCGAAAACATTGGTTTGAATGTATATTCGAGCTTAAAAATGCTGTTACATGCAATTATTTCTATGAGCTTTTCAAGCTCTAACAACTTACGTTTTATGCTAAAGTTTAAAAATTTAAGAATCGAAAATCATTAATGAATAAGTGGTTTTTAAATTTTTATTCCCGACTATGTTCAATAAAATAAATGTGTTGAGGCAGAAATCAATGTCAGTGATCAAAATCGAGATTTAAATGAGTTTGGACTCGGATCAGAGCACTAATATATGAAATATTCAAGAAAAATATTAAAAACTGTGTTTTTTCAATTTTTTGTTAATAGTCTGATTAAAACTAAAGAACGAGTTAGATGATATATGATAATCGATAAAGACCATAAAGACGAAGAGTTGATATGATTTCGGACACATTTTAACACATTATATTATGATTTATTTGATCGAATTTTGAGATATATAAATTTCTTTATTGGTAATTAGTTATTAATAAACGAAAGTAGCGAATCAAAAGTACATTCAAGCCAGAAAAGTAGAACAGGACAAGGGAAGCTAGTAGAGAACAGCAATTCCACTCTACTCTGCTCTTAGTAAAATCTTAAAAAAATTAATTTAAAAGCTTGGAAAATTGATCGTAAAAAAAAGTAGATGAAAATTAGAAAATAACAATTATATGAAATGGAAATGAAACTAATAATTCAAAAATGAAATTAGCGATTGAGGCATACAGTTTTAGATTTTTCTCTAATTTTTATGAATACGTTTGTTTTTTTTTGTCAATATTGTAGAAAAACACGTGGATTCAAAAAGAGAATGAATTAATAGACTTCTTGAAACTTCAATTAGCCGAAGCAATTAATCTACAGGATCGTTCATTGATTGCTCATCTTCATGAAACCTTACGTTGTGTAAGGCTGTTTAATGATGATGGATGTAGAAAGCTTTTCAACTCACTTCGAGATGATTACGAAAAAAGATCGCCTTATGTAGCATATTTAATTCGATGTAGGCAGGGTTTATTATCAACTTTAGCTCACTTGGAAAGGTATGTATTAGAAGACCTTATAACTGTTGATTGAATATTAATTTAATTTAATTTAATAAATTTTGTGCACTTCAAGCGCGAATGCGCTGCGTGCCTCACAATAGACACAATTATTTCGACTAATTCACTCACGTTAAATCGTCTCTACATTTTTTTGATTACAATAAAATGAGTTAAATTATATACACTAGTCGCAGAAATTAAAGGATATGAAAAAATTCAAAATTTTTAATTAATTTTTAACATGTTGTAACTTGGAGAAAAGTGGTTGTACAGCAAAAGTAAAAAAGAAAAAAAAAACAAATTGTAGTTTCAAGTGTCAAGTTTTCAGATCGGGCATTGAATTTTTTTTTATTATGCACGCTTCCGGAGCAATCCTAATCATCTAGATTCTATTATCTTTATAATTGGTTTTCTTAACATCAAAAGCATTGTGAATTACTGACGGTATCCTTCGTTCATCCATTATATTCAAAGTTATACCAAGATTTCCAAATATCCTTAAATATGCGAATTTTTACGTTTTTTTTTAATCATCATTGTCGCTTCGAAAAAAATTTTTTCAACAAAAGCCACTATTCGTGTCTTATAGAAGATGTTTTACAGTTTTCAATGTCCTACTTCCATTCCCTGTACTACCAATATGCCCCAAGTCATTGATTGTCAAAGTCAAAATGGACCTTTTTGCTTTGGTCAATAATAACTCCGCACCAAATCATCGTAGAGACTTTTGAAGAGCGGCAAATTGAAAGTAGATCACCAAAGTATATCTATACATATATATATATATATATATGGAGCGTTCCACGCCAAATCGGACACCATTTAGGTTTTGCACCTCGGATTTTTTTGTAACTTTTTTTATCTTTTAGTATAGGTTGAAAGAAGCCTTGATGTTTTTTTTTAATTTTTTCCTCCAACCGTTTTCAAAATATCGAATTTTGAAAAATGTAGAGGTTTTTTTTTCAAACGTCTGTAACGCCTGTAACTTCGCGAAAAGTGGCTTAAATGAAATTTTCAAAGAGACAAAAAATTATCATTTTTAGACTTTTTTTCAGTAAAGAATATCAAAAAATTTTTTTGAACCACGCTTCTGATGAAATTTAAACTTTTAAGTATAAATTATTGATTTACAAAAAACACGTACTGATCGATTTTCCTCCTAATTTTTCATAGCAAACTGTCACCTATTCTACAAGTTTTCCAGCTATGCTCATAATGAGACAACGATGGGATCTATTTTTTTTTCGATTTTTTGAATTTCATATTTCGTTTTTTTTTTTTTTTTTTTTTTTTTTTTTTTTTAATTTAAAAAAACAAATATCATGTTCAGAATTCACTATTAATAATTATCTGACACACAACTATCATCAAAATTTTCTAATTTCCTTCCACAGAAAAATTATTATTAATTAATTAATAAATAATTTCAGGTAATTTCAAAAAATTTTAATTAATAATAATGATAATTAATTAATTAATAATAATTTTTCTGAGGAAACAAAATTAAAAAGTTTTGATGATAGTTGTGTATCGGATAATTATTAATAGTAAATCCTGAACATGATTTTATTTTAGACATTTTTCTTTAAAAAAAAAAAAAAAAAAAAACAAATATGAAATTTGAACAATCGAAAAAAATAGATCCCATCGTTGTCCCATTATGAGCATGGCTGGCAAAGTTGTAGAATAGGTGACAATATAATAGTCATAAGTACATATTCGGCCATATTCAATGGCAGAATATTTATAATATTAATTTATTTAAACATAATAAAACGTTTTTTTAAAATTATTAGGCTAGGTGAACGAGCAAAGTGTGATCGTGATGCTGTAAATAGTCATTTAGTTGCTGTTTGTGTGAGGGTATTCTTGGAAAAACGTGAATTACAGATTCTTCGTTTTTGTGATGAATTCCAAAAGTTGAAAATGGCAGATGAAAAACAAGATTTACTCGAAAATTTTTTAAGTAAAGTTCATGATGAAATGGACAATGACCCAATTTGGCAAGTTGCTAGTGAAAATCAGCTTGATTTAGCAAACATGGTAGTTGAGCGGACAGTCATGGCACGAGTCTATCATAATGCATTATATCCAAATGGTGACGGAGATATCTACAGAGACCAATTATTACATGATCATATAAAAAAATTATCAAAGATTATAACGCCGAACCATAAGGATTTACGGATTCCCAAAATTTATCATTACGAATGTCCTTGGCCATGGGCACAAGCTGAATTAGCTATGATATCTGCATATAAAACACCGCGGGATAAATTACAATGTGTGTTTCGTTGTACAACAACAATAATGAATTTATTATCGATGGCTTCTGAAAGGGGGATTCCCGCCGCCGACGATTTAATTCCCGTATTGGTATATGTAATTATAAAGGTACATCAATTGTTATTATCCTAGCGGATCCGATTTACGGTAAATTTCCGGGTGACACGCGTTTTGATCCTCAGACAAAATATCCCGGATAAAATATTCCCAGACAAAATATCCCCAAGACAAAATATCCCCAAACAAAATATCCTCGAATAAATTACTCTCACGACAAAATAAAAATAAAAAAAACAATGTATCAGGATACGTTATCTCGTATATAATTTAATTTATTGAGGAAAAAGTATTATTATTTTTTGTTATGATCATCTATTCAATATTTAAACATCGTGATAAGTTTATGAATAAAAATTGTATTAAATTTTATTTTGTTGAATGAAATCTTTTATCTAAATATATTAATTTAATAATTTTCATCATAGAGTCAATTTTTGATATGCGTCCAAAAGCATTTGTTTAACTATTTTACAGTTACAGACACATAAAACGTGTAAAAAAAATACAGAATACGATTGCAAGCGTATTTTTTGTTAACTATTATAACTTATTCATTTAGAATACATTTTTAAAAGTGTCATTTGAAATTTAGGCGTTAAGATGATTATTTAAAGATATTTGATCGTGAGAATAATTTGTTCGGGGATGTTTTGTCTGGGGATATTTTGACCGGGAATCAAATTGCAGGTAACCAAATTTCCGTATTTGGCTGTAACTTTGCCGCATTTTTCGGCAATCTCGGTAAGCCGCTAAAATACAGTAAATTACTACCTTTGCGGCAATTCACCGCAATTTGTGGCATTTTACCGTAACACTAAAATACTTTCCTTTGCGGTAAATAGTCGTAATTTTGCAGTGTCTGCACGTTTACGGTAAAATAACGCACCTTTACCGTAAAATACCGTAAGTTATCGTAAAATACCATACCGCAAAACATCGCTTTTTACCGTAAGATGCCGTGATTTGCGGTAGAATACCATATTTTATCGTAATTCTTCCCAATATCCTGAGTTACGGTAATTACTGTAATTTATCGTAATTCGGATCCGCCAGAGTACTGAAATTTAAGGCAATATGTGAATCTAAATTTATCATTTTTCATTTATTATTTTTAGGCAAATCCACCTTCGTTGCTATCGACTGTACAATATGTTGATAGTTTTTATGGAAACAATCGTCTAGAAGGTGAAGATCAATATTGGTGGACTCAGTTTTGCTCAGCAATTGAGTTTATAAAAACAATGGATTGAATAATTAATTAGAATTTTAAGATTTATTGAAATAATTTCATAGAGTTCTTCTAATTAATGTTAAATAAACAGTTAGAATGAAATTTTATCATGGCACTTATATAATTATTGCCAACCGTAATCCAAACGTTTTTTTAATTATTATAATTACCAGAGTAAATCCACATTCGAATATGTGCCATAAATAAACATTAAAACTAAAGATAATATTAAGTTTTAAAATAAGATTTGTGTGGACTTGGGAAAATATATGCTTTGTATAAGAATTTCGTATTGTTTTCTTTTCGAACGGTTTCGACGAGGCAGAAAAAAAATTTATGAATATAAAAATTCTATGATATTTTTGTATATTATTAGGTGTGCAAAAAAATTCTACCCGTTTTCCAAAGATGGAGTTACCTAACAGCTATTTGCACTCTTTAAATTCATCACACTTTTTATATATTAATCTTCAATATACATATTTTTTTATTAAGTTGAAAATGAAAGTAAGTAATGTGCATATCCGCCATTATCTTCTATACGAGTTTCATCAAGGAAAAAGTACTGCTGAAGTTCAAAGAATAATCTGTGTAACTTAAGGCGACAGTCTTAGCGATGGCAGTACTTGTCGAAGATGGTTTCGGAAATTCACAAATGGAGATTTTAATTTAAATGATGAACCACGCTCTGAAAGATCTGCAACAATCAGTGACGAGGAATTTCGAGAATTACTTGATCAAGATCTTTCGCAAACACAACAAGAACTTGCAGAAAAATTAAACGTCACTCAACAAGCTATTTTTGAAATATTACGTACTCTGGGTAAGATTCTGAAAGAACGAAAATGGGTACCTCATGAATTAACCCCAGAATAACGAGAGAGAAAAATTGACACCTGTTTATCGTTGTTTTCACGGCAAAAAAAAAAAAAAAAGTTTTTGTGGAAACTTGTAACAGGTGACGAAAAGTGGGTTTATTATGAGAATCCTAAATGTTGAAAACATCAGGTAGACCCAGGACAACCAACACCAAAATGTAGTGTTTTTGGAAAAAAAAATATTGCTTTATACTTGGTGGAATGATGGGGCGTACTATATTATGAGTTACTCAAACTAGGAGAAAACATTACTGGAGAACGCTGCAGTTCTCAATTAAAAAATCCTGTCTATCGGTTGACCCTGCGAGCCAGCCTCAAAACTTCCTGTTCTTTGAGCTCGAAAACGTTGTGAATACATTTTCGAGCTCGAAAATACTTTGGTGTGCCATTGTTTTCAAAAAGAAAAAAAGTTTTTTACCATTTTTACTCCAACGATACCTCAAACGAATTGACCGATTGAGACGGTTGAGGTAGCAATCGATGCGTTTTATTGAGTCCTAAAGCTGATCAGATTTTGGAATTGATTTATCAAGTCGTTTTTGAGTAATTTCAAAAAAACTAAAAAAAAATTTTTTTTTAATTCTTTCAATAACGGTTTCTCTTGAACGAATGAACCAATTTTGATGGTTGAGGTAGCATTCGACGCGGCTTATAAAGTTTTAGATCGGCTTAGATTTTGAAATCAATCCATCGAGCACATTAAAAGTTATCCAAAAAAAAACATTCTTGAAAACATTTTATTCTTGGAATATCTCTGGTCAATTCAACTATACTTTATAATACTTGAAACCTATTTCGATTGTTTTTTTTTTCTCGTTTATTTTTTATTAATTATTTATAGTTCATTTGATAACCTAAATTTATTTGTTAGTCAGTAAATTTTTTTTCAATTGAGAATACCTTTACTTGCTATATTTGGTTTAATATTTTTATACACTTTTTTATATAACGTTTTGTCGACAATAAAAAAATTTTTTGTTTGTTATTTTGGTAATGGAGAAACTAAGATATAATCTAACTGCACATGTTCCAAGAAGAAATAAATCAATCATCATCTGAAGAAACAACATTAAAAACACAAGGATACAAAATTCTAAAAAAACTTGGCGAAGGTTCATTTGCCAAGGTTACAGTTTCCTTAAAATACTTCTGTGATATTTAGATATAACTTTTTCAAATATTTTATTGATTCAGACATTTTCTTTTGTAAATGAATAATATTTTCATTATAATTAGGTGTTTCTTGCTGAATATAAACCAGATAGTGAGCCTGACTCTAAAGTTAATTTAGCCTGTAAAATTGTGGATACATCAAAAGCACCAAAAGAAGTCGTACAAAAATTTTTTCCGCGAGAACTAAGTATTTTAATGAAGCTTAACCATCCTCATGTCGTTCAAGTTCACAGTATATTTCAGCGAAATTCTAAATATTTTATTTTCATGCGATTTGCTGAAAGCGGTGATCTTTTAGAATATATTACGAAAAATGGCTCAGTTGGAGAAATTCAAGCTCGTATTTGGCTACGTCAACTTACTCTGGGTAGATTTATTTAATAATTCTCTAGGAGATACTACACGGAAAGAGTGAAACACCATTGGTTCCTGTACAACACCACTGAGGTGTGCAAGAAAAAAAAGTGGACAAGTACCCGAACTAGCCGTTCCTAGCACAGCACCCGAACGTATTTAGAACAATACTGATTCGTATGCGCACATAATTGATTACGGAGCTGTACCAGTCCTGATTAAGAAAAATGATTTGCTCCATGTTAAGTGTATATCTATATATTAGTCGATTCAAATTGTTTTAAATCATTTCAAATTGTTTTGAATTATTCCAAATCATTTTTTTTTAATTAATTATAAGAGTAAAAATTTATATCCAACCTTTCGGTATGAAATGATAGTCGTTACTTGAAATATTGGTCTTTTGTTTATTTTTGCTTTCATCAATATGATTAATTATAGTGTTGCTACCGAAGCAGTCGTTTGCTTACCCAGTTTTTTTTCTTGCACACGACTCAGTCCAGGAACCAGTTGTGTTTCAATTTTTCCGTGTAGTATTCCTAAGCTTTATGGTATTTTAAATAATTTCTTGTGAAAATATATAATAGGTTTACAGTATTTACATGAGATGGAAATTGCTCACCGTGACATGAAATGTGAAAATGTTTTATTGACTATTAATTTCAACGTTAAACTCGCAGATTTCGGATTCGCTCGTTACGTAACGGATATTCGTGGAAAACAAGTATTGAGTGATACTTATTGTGGTTCCCTACTGTATGCAGCACCAGAAATACTTAGAGGTTCTCCGTATAATCCTAAGATAGCCGATATTTGGTCACTTGGTGTAATTTTGTATATTATTATAAATAAAGCAATGCCTTTTGATGATACAAATTTGACTCGATTATACACGCTGCAGACGAATCGTCGTTGGAAATTCCAACAGAAAGTTATTGATCAACTTAGTGATCAAGTTAAAAAATTAATTGCATGTCTACTCGAGCCTGATACTGCAAAAAGATGGAAAGTTAATCAAATTGTTCAATGTAGTTGGATTGCAATGAACCCGGAATTAGTTGTACTTAAGCCAATTGAACAAGAAGCACTAAATAGTGCTATTGATAATCGGAAAAAAAATGCAGAAGAAATGAAAAGAAAAAAAACGGTTTGCTAATTTAATTTTCAAATTGATACCCATATAACAATCTTATTCAAGGCTTGAGCAATCCTGGTCTCAAGTTCGATAGACATTAGTATATTTTTCTACCTATGTGTCTTGCTGCAGATACTTGTGAATAGATTTCAATAACAAGCCTTACACAAGAAATTCGTGCCAGATTATAACTCAATTCTGGAGGAAGACTATAGCTGAAAATAGTTGGACATGGCTTGTTTAAGATCTGCTCAAGGCTCGAAATTGACCTTGAGCCTTGTGCAGATCTTGAGCAAGCCATGCGTAAGTACCTGCCGTAAGTTACTGGTGTAAGAAATGCGTCAGACACTTTTTCATTGCACCGTGTTCAAGATATCTTTAATACTCTTGCGTACGATGCTATGGGCAAGACATGCACAATTCTTGATGATTTCTTGTTACATGATCTTGCACAAGACCCATACGTAGAAAAAGACACTAGTGATTAGGAGCTTTGCTCAAGGCACTGGCACCAGAATCTTACTCGATCATGTGTTACTTGGGTACATTCTTAAAAATATTTCTTACTTATAAAAAGTTAACTTTTTAGATCTTATATGCATCTGGTCAAAATGACAAAGAAGGAATAACAAACGTTGGAGCAGACATAGGAGATATAAAAGTGATTAAAAAAGCTGGTGAAGCACGATTTATTTCATCGATCGTGGAAAGTAATATTCCAAATTTTTATTCAGTAACTACTGAATAATAATATTTTCTATTCGACTGCTTTTTTAAATATTGAATGTTCTTTTATAATTCAAAAAAAAATTTTCGAGTGTAATATTATATTTTAGAAGTATTTTTTTTCGTTTTTGTCAAGAATGAATAATAACATGTACAACTTGTATGTGTAATTTTTATAAAAATTAATTACATACTTGAAATCTTTTTTTCAAACTCTGATTCATTATTTTATTACGATATATATTTAATATATATATTTTTTGTACATCTTTCAGTCGTAAACCAGTATATTTAATTTTTTAAAGAGTGTTAAAGTTTAATAGATTAATTATAAGGATAATTAATTTTATAACTATTGCATAACTCAATTGCAAAGAAAGTCATCATTTATTACTCCATTTTACGATAAGTATTTGCTAATATTTTTCATAGTTTGTTTTTTTTTTTTAATTTTTTTGGTATCATTAAGACAACTTTTAAAAGTTGACTTTTTAAAAATTCCATTTGTCATTATTTTACTGGGCATGTTCGGCCGAACTAAGTCCTGAATAAATTTGTTCAGGACTTAGTTTGGCCCGTGGAGAATAGAGACGAGGAGCCCGAACTTAAGTGGCACTGACCCCGGCTGTTCTAATGGTAACCAGGGCGCTTTCGAAAGGTTCCAAAATTGATCATTTGTGGCGTTACCATTGCGTAGACCAATATTGAAAAGCGAAGTGGGGGACATTTCACTCGAGGTGAACAGACAATTTTGGGTACTAATGTGGCTCCCTTCCATATTTTTATAAATTAATCTGTTAATAAGATTTCTAACGACTAAAGAATAAAATTAGTCGTTAAAAAGCGAATGAAAATATCAGAATCATTTCAATAGTTCCAGGTGAAACAGTTTAGATCTAATTATTAGATTTAACTTCAATAAAATCATAATTATAAAAAAATTTTTTTTTTATTTTTTGAAATAATACTTACCGTTTATAAAATATTTACAAGTTCTATTTCTATATTTTTATTTAAATAATGTTGCATTGCTAACTAAAAAGTTATTGAAAAATTTACACAATTTTTTTTGTGAATTTAAAGTTTTTTTCTAATAATAACTTTCTTTTAAAAAAGTAAAGTCTCCTTAATATACAGTTGATGTGAAGAAAAAAAAATTTATTAGTGCGTTTAAATTATGCTAACTTGAAAATTTAATAATACAATAATTGAATAATTTAATAATATTTTAAGTTATCAGTTGGAAATAAAAAAAAAAAAGCTCAAAAATATAATAATTATTCAATAAAGATAAAAATCAGTAACTTGAATAAATTACGATAGACAAATATTCGTATGTTTAATAATTTAATCTTTTTACCTTTCGCTTCTTAAATAATTAACAATCAGTTTTTACTCTAAAAAAATATTAAATAGTTGATTTATTTTCTAAAAGTACAAAATAGTTAATTTATTAACTTTGTACATTCATTTTATTAACAATTAAATAAATTATTATGTTTGCAGAATTTTTTTTTCTTATAATAGTAAATGACAATAAAAAAAAAAGTTTACAACAAATTTGATTTTATGTTAGGTTTTATTATAATTACAATTTACCAGCTTTCCTAAGTTGACGTGTTTTTTCTTTTTCTCATTGTCTTAATTGTATATTAGCACATCTCACTATAAAATGTCCTCGCATTGTAAGGTAGAATCGTAAAATCTTCTTGGTAAATTCTTTCCAATGTTCAGCACATCCGACCAAATGGTTTGATCTAAATCCATCTGCTTATATTCCTTACTCTCCGAGATCATAAAATTGTGAGATCTCGGGAAAACCCACGGTCTTGGGAAACTTATTTTCACAAGTCTGTCCTTTTATTTAAAGAATGGAATTTGTTCTAGACGTAAGCTTTTTATTTTTCTTGTAAACGTGAAATATTTATAAATATTGTAACTATAGTACCTAAGATAGAACTAGTTAAGCCGATTAGAGACCCCAATAAAACTTGGGAATCTCCAACGTCGACAAAAAGGCAAGTCCGAAGCCATAAAACATCGCACCCTGGGAAAACCCTTAACCACGTTGGACAACCGCACAGCTGCAGAGTGGACGAAGCCAGTGGTCAAGAGGAGACCCGATTCTGCCGCTCACGTGACGTCAGATGGACCAGCCCCTGGGACGGGCCCAACCCCCACTCAAGCTGCCAGCGCGGACTTGCCATAATTTTAAGAAAAAAAAGAATCAGAAACATTTTGTAAGTCGAATCGACAAGCCGTAATTTTGTAACTTGGTCGACAGAATATAGACTCTTTGAACCATAGTTAATTCAATTTATTTCTCAATCATATTATTAATAAGTACACCGCGTTCTACGAAGTTGAATATTTTAATATTCCCGGGCGAATCGACCCACGTCGATAAAAAGGAAAATCAAACTAAAATTAAATCTTTAGCCAACCGCTAGGAGGAGGCGATAACACTACTCATAAAATAAAGCATAAGTTCGGGCTCCTTGTCTCTATTCTCCATGGTACGACCACATCGTTTATTTTTCGTGTGATTTAAATTATTATTATTTTTAATAACAGTTGTCTTAAAAAAAAAGCATTTACATTCATAATTTATAAATGAATTAAATTAATTCATATTAAGTGTAGTGTTTGTGTCACCAACTCATCATATTTAAGTTTTATGAAAGTGTACAATGAGTTTTAAGTGGAAGATTTATATATTTGAGTTCAATGACTTGGTTAGTTTATTTAATAATTAAACGAATTTATCTAATAAGCTATAAATAATCTGTTTATATGTTATAATTTTGCTTTATATTAATAGTTGACATTTTAATGAAACCAGTTTCAGGTTTTTCATAATTATATAAAATATTGAGACCATTATAATTATTTTTGGAATTATATTTCCAAAAGCTTAAAAACGTGTATTTCGAATGCCTCTACATAACCTCAAAACAGAATCTAGTAGTGATAGTATTATTACATTTTCATTCAATATTACTCTCAATGGTACTTAATTTATTCAAGATAAATAATATCTTAATAATCATTATACTGGAAGAAACAATAGACAAGATAATCATGTAATTTTTATAATCAAGATTTTTAAATGTTATTTATAAAAGTTTTTTCTTAAAAAATTTTATTTGTCAATTTAAAAGAAGTAAATTTTTATAATGTCTACTATTTTCAGTATCACTAATAATCAGTATTAATTTCCATTTGAATTGTTGTTAATACTTTTTTTTTTTATTACAGTAATGCTTGAGGACGAAGAGACAAGGAATAGTTTATTATCTGCTTTCCATGGAGGAGAAATAAAAATAGTGAAACATTAACTAATGCAATTTAGTTTCTATTAGTAACTTGGAATATTACACTGGGAGAAAAAAAAATTAAATTCAAGTAATTATTTTTCTTGTTTCTGTACATACTCGAAATAAGTATTTTTTTTTTTTAATTAAATTGATATTTCTGACTTTAAGAAAACTATTCTTTTTTTTTTTTTAATATTAAATTTTTCATGTCAAGCCACCGGCCAAATGGTAAAGTGTAATCATACAGATGATCTTACAAAAGTAGTATAGAAATTCGACGTGATCAAACAACAACAATAATACAAACAATTTGAATCAGGCAAAAAGACAATAGATTATTAGCAATATAAAGTCCAATAATATGCTGTTACACATTCCGTTGATTAAAATTCAGATTTAGTAGATGCTAACTATGCATCTTATTATTAAAAATTTCAATGCTGCTTGATTGAACTAGATCTAAGGGTAATTTTTGCCAAAGTCCGATAATTAGTACTACCCAAATAACATATGCTTACGCAAGATTCTGGTGCCAGTGCCTTCAGCAGAACCCCTAGTCATTAGTGTCTTGAATCCCGGAAAAAATAGACCCTACAATAATATATTTAAAACAAATTTTATTAATGAATTTGAACAAAGTCTTGAATCCAATCACATTTTTCATTGATACCATCTAAACTTCATTAAATTCATGACTTAGTCTTATTATAAAAATTTTTATTTTATCCAACAAACAAGTTTTTTAACATTATAATACATGGTTATCATTTAATGTGACGTCAATACTCAGTTATTATTATACGAATAATACTTTAATGATACTGTTTATTTAATTCTTATTTTATGTGTGTCTAATTAAAAAAATGTACCCACACACAAAAAGATGTGAAAAATAGCGTCTTTTTTTACGAATTTTGTGTGTGCAATTAAATCAATGTACACACACAGAAAAGTGGGCACTAGGTCCCTGAACCCTACTGAGGCTTTACCCCTGGACCCCCTGATTGAGATACATTTTTTTTACGAAAAGAAAGTAAAAAAAAAAAAAAAAAAAAAGAAAGAGAGAGAAAGATTTTTTTCTCCTTTCTTATTTTTTTTTAAATTGATTTTCGGGATGAATTATCGGGCATGAATTTTCTCGGTCCCAAAAAGCATCACACCGTGTAGCGTGTGTTTTGTCGGGGGTATTTTGGTTTGTGGGTATTTCGGCATCGGGTATATTGTCATGGGTATTTTGCCGCGAGTGATTTGTCTCCGAGTCAAAGGTTGAGTTACCGAGTTCCGAATTGATAGACATTGAAAGACATGATTCTATCAAATTGTAAGGCCGAGTATGAAGTTCCTTATGAAATCGGTAGTCAGCTGATAAGTTGATTTGCCGGGTCTATTTTTCCGGATCTATTTTTTCCGGGTCTATTTTTTCTGAAAATATATTTTTCAGAAAATATTTTTTCAGATTACTAGTATCTTTTTTTACGTATGGGTCTTGCGCTAGATCATATAACAAGAGATTGTCATCAAGACTTGTATATGACTTGCTCAAGGCATTGTACAGCTAGTCTCAGAACTATTGCTTTACTTTAATAACAAATTTCTAGAAGCATCGATTACTTAAGTCACCTAAATATACACTAGTTTCAAAAACTAAGGGATAGAAAAAAAATTCGAAATTTTCGCGTGATTTTCAACATGTTGTAACTCGGTAAAAAATGATCGTAGAGTGAAAATGAAAAAAGAAAATTGTAGCCTCAAGTTTATAGTATTCAGATCTGGATCTCATTTTTTTTTATCATGCACGGTTCCGGAGTAATCTTAAGTAAACCAACGAAAAACGAAATTTTCAAAATTTTTACTCATCATTCAACAAGTCTATGGGCTTCAATAAAATTTTTTGGATAATTTGAATTCATAAAACTTTTAGGAAATTTTATGCTCTTTAATTTGGCGACCTCAAAAAGTCTCTATGACGATTCGGCGCTGAGTTATCATGGATCAAAGCAAAAAAGTCCATTTTGGCTTTGATAATCAATAACTTCGGACGTATTGGTCGTATAAAGAAGGGAAGTAGGGTTTTGAAAACTGGAAAACATTCTCTATAAGACAAAATTAATGGCTTTTGATAGAAAAATTGGTTTTGAAGCGATAATGTTTATTAATAAACAGGTAAAAATTAGCATAATTAAGGACATTCGAAAATCTTGCTATAACTTTAGATATAACGGACGAACATAGGATATCGTCGTTTTTTTTTCAACCTCAAAGTGTCCTGAAAAAACCCTGAAAATTTCAAAACGCTGCGAATTTTCTTTCTTAGTGTCCCGAAGCTTTAAATTTATCAATTTTGCCAAAAATCACCATAATTGGTAGTTTCTCGGTTTTTGTTCATTTTTTCGATTTCAAAATGTTTTTTTCGCCAATAATCTTGATTTCTTTGATCAATGTTAAATACTGGATAATTTCCAATATTAATTTAAATATTTTTAAATATTTAATTTTCTATTAATGTCCAGGTTTGGCCTCGTTAGAGTGTCTATAGACCCTTGGTGGGCCGTGGTCGTCGATTATTTTATTTAATTTTTGCGATTTAAAGTGTAGTGTCGTGCAACCCGGTCTCCATATTGTTTATTAGGATGTAGGATTTGGATAATTCTGGACAGCCGGTGCCAGCACCCAGAACTGGATAAATTATTAGGCAGCCGGTATCAACGCCTAATTGTTAATTGGGTAAAATTATTTATTTAGAAAAAAATGATTTTGTAGGTACAAAACTAATCTGAACAACATTAGATTTGAAAAAAAAAAAAACATGTCTAATAATATTTTTCTGATAAAACCAAATTTTCTTTCTTAGTTTTAAGCAAGTAAATAAAATACTTAACTAAAGTAATTATTTCACTTCATTGATGAAAATAATTGCTCAACACTATTTAAGTAGCTTAAATACTTATATCGAGCATTTTTTCTTATAAATATGTATTTTTTTTTTCAGTGTAGATGAATATACATTGCTCAACAACGCTGTCGTGAAAAATCGTATCGAGATTGTGAATATTATCTTGAAATAGAGCTTTTCGAGACACCGCCATATTTTGCAGTTCAATACAGCATTTAAGAAACTGTAAAAATGTTTTTCAACAACGGAGCATCTTTTGACATTAAACATTATCATAAAAATACAGCACTCCATCATGCAATAAAAAAAAAACAGTTAAATGCTGCTAAATTACTGATTTCCAGTCAAGAAATTGATGTTAACGCCATAGATGAAGACGGAAAGAAGCCAATTTATCTTGCGACTGAAAGAGGATATTTAGAAATTGTCAAATATCTTTTATCATACGGGGCCTGTATAGATGCATCATGTACTTCAAGTTGGAAAAGTGGCTATACTTCTCTTCATTTGGCTGCTGAAAGTGGTAACGAAGAAATATTGTCATTATTATTATGCAACGGTGCAAATGTGAATAGTAACGCTCAGAACAGTTTAACTTCACTTCATCTTGCCGCTGAAAGAGGACATTTACGAATAGTTGAGCTCCTATTAGATTATGGAGCTTTTATTGATTGCACACATACATCAACACTTAGATATGGTTGTACGCCATTGCATTTTGCTGTTGAGAATGGTTACACAAAAGTTGTCGAACTTCTTATAAAGAAAGGCGCTAATGTTAATGTCAAGCTAAGAGGTAATGATACGCCTCTTCTTATGGCAGCAGAAAGAGGGCATTTAGCAATTGTCCAATGTCTTTTAAAAAATGGGGCTCATATCAATGGAACTTACGTTAGTGAAGGAAAAACTGGATATACGCCACTACATATTGCTTGTAAAAATAATCATGAAGATGTTGTTGAACAACTGCTGAGTGAAGGCGCTGATCTAAATCTTATTGCCAAAGACAATTTAACTGCAATTCACCTTGCTTCGATAAATGGCAATGATAAAATTCTTAAACTTCTTTTGGATTATGGAGCTGACGTTAAAATTCGTGATACTAATAATAAAACAATATGTTACAATATAATGCTTTCTGCTATTGAAGAAGGGCGTTCAAAAATAGTTGAATATCTTTTAAATCATAAAATTCATCAGAGTAACCTAAAAAGAAGAGCGATTAGAATATGTAATTCATTCATACATTGTGCAGTTAAGAATGGACAACAGGAAATAGTAAAACTTTTAATGACTTACGGTGCAGATGTAAATTCTAAAGATAAAATAGGAAAACCAGTACTATTTTATGCTATACAAAATTTTGATTTGAATATGGTTGAATTACTTATGACAGGTAAAATAAAAGTTGATAGTGTTGACAAAAGAAATAGAACGGCTCTCCACGTGGCTTGTGATAATGGGCATTTACCGATTGTCAAACTGCTTTTACAAAATGATTTCGACATTAATAGAACATGTAAAAAAAATTTTACACCACTGGACTATGCTACAGCAAGTAACACTTTGTCGTACTTGAATTTTCTTGAAGTTTCTGATCGCGAGTTAATAATTCAGGTTCTGAGACAGCATATAATTAAATTAAAAATAGCAAATTTATATGTGTCCGAAAAAAATTTGTCATTAATTACTCTCGATGAAGAAATGAGTAAATTTCAGAAAATATGTGAAAAAGAAATAGAAAATATGAAAAGTGAAAAAATTGGTATTAGTAATGTATCTTTTTATGATATTGTGACAAAAAATACAAATCAGTTATCAATGTTTGTAAGAAATGAAAGTATATTTGAAACTTTAATTTCAAATAATTATAAAAGAGATTTTCCGATTTATGGAAATATTATAAGTAATTGTTTTTTAAAAGGATTAGAAAGATATAAATTAGTAGAACAAGGAAGTGAATGTCTTTACACTATATTTGATAATTTTGCAAAATTACCTTATGATATCTCATATAAGATATATGGTTATCTTAGGAATTCAGATTTTATAAATATAATATGTGCTTGCAAGCCTCTCAATTAATCAAATCATTGATAGTTATATCTATCAAATAAAATGTAAATATTCATAAGTTATGTTAAGTATCTACAAGAATTGAATAGATAATTTTTTTAATTATGAAAAGATTCTAAATATATTAGAAAAATATATTTATTTTTATTTTGAATACGAGTAAAGTTGGATAAAAAGTTCTGAAAGAGGGAAATTTTTTAATTTTTGAAATAAACAAACTTTCTACTCTCATCGTTATTCCTGATTAAAAAATTCTATTCATATTTAATCGGAAAGTTCCGATTGGCATTTAATCGGAAAAACGGTCGATAAATAATTATTTTCTAATTAAATCCGATTAAAATATTCTAATCGGATTAAATTGAAAAATAATAAATACACTAACGCAAAAAATTGAAGAAACAGAAAAATTTTATAAATTTTCGATCCCAAAAAACAAGTTTCAATTTTTTTGATTTCTTTGATTTTTTTTGGAAATTTTTCGTTTTTTTACTCTTTCCCTCAAATTTACGGAGTTAGCAATGCAAAAATGAAAGAAAAGTAAAAAAAAATTGTTTAACTTTAATTGTTTAGCAAAACTTTGATCGATCCCCCCCAAAAAACGGCTCCATAGATCAATTTAAAAATTTCTAGGGTTATTGGAGGTACATTAAACTAAAAAAGTCCCTGGCAACAATATTTTTTTTATCAATATTTGCAGAGTAGCGGTTGATTTACTAAAAAACTAAAAAAAGTCATTTTTTTGTACTTACTTCTTCTAAAAGATGTTAAAAATAAAACAAATTGTTTTTTCCAAAAAATGATGAACGGGTCTCGTAGAGAATTTATTCAAGTTTTTGACGCCGCCCTCAAATTTACTGTGCACTCATTGGTACCTGAAATATCGATGATCAAACCCAAAAGGATCATTTTTTGTTTGAAGGCTGATATCTCTGCGACATATTGTCCTACGAGGTTAAAAAAAAAAGCCAAATTGAAGCTGAATAAATTTGCCAAATGACCTATGCATTGGTTCAGTTGACAAAATTTATCCACGGTCCGTGGGCTCTTTGGAAAAAAAAAAAATTTAGAAATTTTTTGTCTCGCGGTATTTCTCATGTTAGCGTAATAACCAGACCTTTTGAAAAATTTTGATAAAAATGCACCGAAACTAGAGATTTCAAGCTATAAAATGCTTTTTTTAAAATCTCGATACGATTATTTTTCACAAAGTTACAGCCTTCCAAAAGTTACTAAAAAATTTATAAAATTTTTCTGTTCCTTTTATGCGTCAGTGTATATTTTTCCGATTGATATTGATTCAGATACTTGAAACGCTTCCGAGCAATTCTGATTGGATGTTTGAATCTGATAGAACTCCAATAGAGTTTCAATCGGAATTAGTTGGAATTTTTAATCAGGGTATTCTTTCTTGTCCCTGTTTAAAAATATTGATTGAAAAAAAATTAAAAATGATGAAATTCGAATTCTTTTCAATCAGTATTTTTAACCAGGAGTAACTTCACGGCATAAAATGAATTATATAAATTGAGAGACGACAATCAATATACCCTAGTAGCTATCTTAGTCAAGTCTTGAAATCACAATATATATAGATATATTTCACTGTATTCTCTTTGACTTGCTCAAGATTTGTTCCAGAATTGACTAATATTGCCAGTAGGATAATGGCAAAGTGATCAGAAAAGACTATCACTCTAAATAATAATTCTTTAATTTATAATTAAAACGTAATAATTGGAATAAATATTAATATTTATTGTCTATACAGAAAAAATTAATATTTGAACTTCTAAAAATCGTAACTTGAACATTAAACTTTTATGACACGTGTTACAAAATTTATTGTTTGGAAGTTCGAAATTCCCTATGTTCCCATCCAGATTCCCGGGTATAATTTCAAAAATTGTTTGTTTTTTTTTTTGTGTTTCTACTAACATGACTTGACTGGATTCTGTAAGTAGAAGGTTACAGCTGATAAATTAGGTTTTGATTTCATTTTCTTAATTTTTATTTCATGTTAATTTTCACCAATTTCAAGAAACTTCGAAATTTTTTTTGAAAAATTTATTTTCCATTCTGGTTGTTAATTGGAATTTTTTCCCATCTAATTTAATTTCAATAAAATAAAATATTAGCATACATAGTTGTTACTAACCATAGTTAAAAATAACAAATAAGGTTATTTTTAATAAAAACACGTATGTAGTAAAAAAATCAAATTAATACAAAATATAATAATAAATTGCTGGTTAATATTTGAAACTAGTTATAGGTTCAAAATAGAGAAGTTGAAAAATTTTTTTAACTCTTAAGTAATAAATAAATATTTTTCAACATTTAATATTATATTTATAGAATAAAAATAAATATTATTTATAAATAGTTAACAAATATTTATTAACAGTTAATAAATTATTTTTAGAGTGAATGTGTCTTTTTTGACAGTACGCCGTGAAGATCGTTCATAAATCAATAACGCTATAACCCTTCTTAATAAAGATACGATACTGCCCTAACTAGAAAATACTCGAATCGTCAATTGATGATTGAAAAGGATTAAAAACGATTGAAATTTTTAGTCGTTTCAAACCGTCATAAATCGTTTTTTATCTTCATGTGGAACCAGAAACTGTAATATTATTTTACTTTAAACGACTAAAAACTTTAAACTGTCATGAATCGTCTTTAATCGTAAAATAATATTACAATGTCTGTTCCCACATGAAGATTGAAGACGATTTGAAATTTTTAATCGTCATGAATCGTCTTTAATCTTAAAATAATAATAAAATTTACGGCCACGCATAAAGAATGAAAACGATTCATGATGATTAGAAATTTTAATGGTCATTAATTGTTTTTAATCGTAAAATAATAATTTGTTTTTTTGACGATTAGAGACAATTAAATGTGAAAACCATGACAATTTAAAGCCGATTAATGATGATTGAACTTTTAATCGTCACAAATTATATTTTCTAATCAGGGTAAGTACTGAACATATTTTTGAGTCGAGTTTTAAATAAAAAAAGTTTAAAGTGGCCCTAAAAGTTTTTTAAAAATTGATTTAAATGGATGTGTTGATAAATTCATGGGGTCTGGGTGAACTATATCCAATGTTGATGAGTCAGTACAATCAAACGAATAAGATTCAAGTCTTCATGCACATCTGAAACCTTTAAATTTATTAATATAAAAATAATTATTTCAGTGATATATTTTTTCTTACTTTTCTGTAGAGCATGATATAACTGATTCAAATACTCTGGAAGAATTCATAAAAAAAATTAGTGATGAAATGAAATTCATGTTAGATCAAACGGAGTTCATGATGTTTCTCATCGTGACTTAATTTAAGATATATTTATGTAAATATTAATTTACCATACATGTTATATTTTTTGCATATTTGTTGTTTAAAAAACTGAAAAAATTTTAATGAAAAGAAAATTAATTACAAATATTTTTGATTTGCATTATAAATTATTTTAAATTATTTATATTACCCTAATTATTTTCACCGCAAAAAAAAATTCTGTAATTTATTACAACTATTTTTTTATGATTCATTTTATTTTCTCTGTTTGTTCTTTGAAATAGCTATAAATTTATCTCATCTAATTAAATTCTACTAATTATTGAAGTTATGAAGTTATAAAAAGTGTCGAAGTAAAGCTTTCATGCTCACTTTTTGTTCAACTATCTTAATAAATGATTTATTAACTATTAACAAGTATTTGTTAACTGGTAATGAATATTTATTAAATCATCTCGTGTTAAAAAATAATTTATTAACAGTTGATAAGGCTTATTAAATACTAAAAAATCTTTCCATCAGTATATAAATAAATTATTGTAATTACTGGGAAGAATTACGTTATAAAAACTAATTTTTCATAGTTATATTAACTACTTATCATCAACTAGATTAAAACGGTTACTGCTATACTATTCTAATTTAATACAGCAAACTACTTAAACACAATTTTTCTCCACTACTAAAATTTAAGTTTTGATAAGTTAATTATGATCAATATATCTACTAATTCATTTCCGTTGAGCTGAAATAGTTACTAACACTACTTTAATCTATTAAAGCTAACTACAAAATTATTATTGTCAGTGCTGCTCAAGGTTCCGTTACAGTAACTTTTTTTTCCAAGTTATATCAAATACTCAAAATTAACTAAGCCAAAGTAGTTACTAATATTATTTTAATTGTTGACGCTAACTATAAAACGTAGTCATTATTACTATTATATCTTAAATAGCGAAGAATATTTTTTTATAACTGTTATAACCAGGTAAAAATTGCTCGTAAAGAATAGTTATATAGTGTTGCTATTTTGTATTAATTTTGAGCACTACTGTGTAGTACCACCCTGGTTAAAAATACTGATTGAAAAGAATTGAGAAGCGGTCACTCCATGTAAACTGTATATCTATATACACAAAAAAAAGAATTGAAATTATATTTTGCTTCCTTATCATTTTCGAAATGATTTTGATGTTAATAAAATCAATTGTCAAGATGATAAGAAAGCAAGCTATCCAAAAGATGATAAAAAAAAATCTGGTTAAGTTTGAGCTCTTCATATTAATATTAAGAGGTGCCTTTTCGTGATTTTTGATTTCTTATTTAAATAACAAGGGAAAAAAAAAATTTTAATTTGGGAATTTTGTATCTTGGCAATTGCTCATTGTACAGATAAGTTCAGGAATTATTTTTATAGGGAACACTCCGCGAAAATGTATCTTATCATTTTTTGATATACCCATATGTTCAAAAGTTATTGGAGATTAAAGTCAAGTTGTAATACGTTTCGAGATCTTTTTATTTTTTCGGTGAAGCTATCAGATTTATCACAAAACGTCATGAAATATTGTTTGTAGACAATTTTAATCCCTACAAATTATTTCCAGTGGAGTTTTTTCAAATTTCGCATTGTTTTCTAGTTATTTTCATATTAATGTCAAGCTCTTAAAAAAATAGCGTTCTGATTGATCTTAAGAGCTCGACATTGAAATGAAAATAACTAGAAAACAATGCAGAATTTGAAAAAACTTTACGCGAAATAATTTGTAGATAGTAAAATTGTCTACAAAAAAGTTTTTATTAAGTTTCATGATAAATCTCATAGTTTCGCCGGAAAAGTAAAAAGATCTCAAAATTTAGTATAACTTGACTTTGAGCTCCAATAACTTTTGAACAAATAGATTTATCAAAAAATGAATAGAGATTTTTTTTTACAGAGCGTTCAATTCCTTACAAAAACATATGCTAAACTAATTTGTACAATAATCCATTGTCAAGATATAAAATTCCAAATTTGAAAAATTTTTTTCTTATGTTATTGAAATGGAGAATCAAAAGTCGAGAATAGGCACCTTAATATTGAAGAGGTTCGATACCAATTTTCAAAATAATACCAAAATTTTAAAATTCTTTTCAACGAAAGAATTATAAAAAAAAGGATTACTATTAAAATTTCAAATCGCTACACCGTTTTCGAGAAATAAATTTTTTAAATTCGTTCTTATTCACGCGCGTAAATGGGAATCATTTGTTTAAGTGCTGTAGTTTTTGCTTTAATAATACCATTACCATAAATCATTTAGTATTAAATAATTAAACTTTTCTGAATACATTAATATTTTTTTAAAGTTTAATCATGGGTTTATTATTAAATTATTAATGATATAAGAGGCGAAATACAGACAATTTACTGTTAACGCAGAGGTGACTGCTTGCTTTCCAACACGTTCTTTTGAGTTGCCTTTATAATACATACGGCAGCAGCTTGTAGTTAACTTACGGTTCAGGGGGCTATCAGGGTAAGTTTCAGCTCAAGTTCTGGTTATCTGCCCTAATAGCCACTTTAGCTTGAAATTGACGGTAATTTGATGTTGAAATTATCAGAAATTTGCTGCCCGAATTTGCTGACGATTTGACGGCAAAAGTTGAAAATAATAATTTGGGGTTAATTTTTCTTCAATTTATAAAGGTAACTTTTTACAAAAAAAAAAAAAGTCGATTATGTTCATTCTTACTATTTCAGAAGGTAAGCAAATTTATATATAAAATTGTCTACAATTTGACGGTAAAAAAATACTTAACAATTTTTCAAGTCAAATTAACAATAAATTGACATAAAATTTGCCTGAAAATGAACGGCAACTTTTGAAGTCAATTAGCATTCTACTTCAGGCTGTAAATTTATGTCAAATTCAATAGCAAGTTGCCTATAAATTATCGTTAAAAACGGAATAAGTCTGAAGTTGACGGAAATTTGTCGAAAAATTTAAGGAAATTTTTGTAAAGTAAACTTTTGCTAAAGCAAACTGTGCTATGAGGGCAATTATATAAACTGACTGGAAACATACTTCATATACGTAAAATCATAAAATAACAAAAACGTAAAAAAATTGTTTTAACTTAACTAGATAATCTATTTTTCAAAAAAAAAAAAAAAAAAAAAAAAAATCATAAAATGTCTATATCGTTGTATTTTACGGTAACAATTGTGACCGGCGTTGTGACCGTCATTTGCACAACAGAATTATCAAAACAATTTTGTGACGCCAGTGACCGTCACAAGACGGTATCTGTGACGGTCACGTTACATAAATTGAACACGCCGGTAATTGCCCATCTCTATCTCCAACACTTTTCTTTATATTGGCTTCAGAATACAGCAGTAGCTCTGATAGCACAAGTTGCTCGTCAAAAAATGGTATTCATTTTTAACTTTTGGCTACAAGTTACCGCCAACTTTCTGAAAAAGTTGACGCCAGGGAAAAGCCGCAATTTGAAAGCAAGTTTCTGAGAAAATTGAAGGTGACTTTACGTCAACTTATGATTGTCAACTTTTGCCACCAACTTTCTCATAAAGTGGCCATTAGCTTATTGGATTTCCAACTTTTGCGGCCAACTTGACATCTAATTGCAGCTGTAAGTTTGACGCCAGTTTCTTGCCAACTTGGCTATCAGGGTGACTATCAGGGACCCTGATAGCCAGGGTTTCTCGTCCAAAAGTTGGTATTCATTAGTTTGCGATTAACTTGACGACAAACTGTCGACAGCTTTAGCATTTGCAACTTTTGGCTGCAAGTTACCGCCAACTTTCTGAGAAAGTTGACGCCAGTATGGAGCCGCAACTGGAATGCAGGTTTCTGAGAAAATTGAAGGCAACTTTCTGTCAACTAATGGATTGCCAACTTCTGGCCATCAACTTTTTCAGAAATAGTCTATCAACTTTGGAAGTATCAACTCTAGCAGCCAACTTGGTATCTAGTTGCGGCAGTAAGTTACACACCAGTTTCTCGCCAATTTGGCTATCAGGGGAGTTTGAAGTTAACTTGTGGATAAAGTGGTTATCAGGATAGTTAACTTACGGTTAAGGTGGCTATCAGGGCTCAATGCCTTCCTTTTCACGAATTCTCACAATCTTACCGATATAGCTATATACCGTGTTGAGTAAAGCTAGCGTTTCAGATCAGTTTGTCCAGGTGGCCCTTCAATTCAATGCAACATGTTGACAACTTGAGAGTTTAACTTTTGACTAGTACATATAATATCGAAAAATATATAAGCATTGTTGATTAATGGTGGATTTTGGATAAATTATAAATTTCGAAAGTATATGATATTGCAACTATAACTGTCTATAAAACAGAAAATTAATATCAACTTGATATTATAAATATGTCAAAACCCAATCGTAGAGGTTATTCAAATAAATATCGATCAGGTATAATGTTGATATGTTTAAAAGTTTAGCATTGCGCAATTTATTTTATGAGAATATAAAAGCAATTTGTTCATTTATAAATTTAAGTTTTAAATATTTAGATTTGTAACTTTGATTAATATTTTTTTTTAATTTTCGCATCTTTATTTTTATAAGTATGAATTCTTTAATCCTAGATAATTCTAAACACAATCGTTATGGAAAACACCGAGAACAAACTTCTGATGATACGGAAGAATCTACAGCACAAAACGATGCTCAGACTATAAAACAAACCCGTGGCCATCCCGCTGGGTTGAAAGGCAAAGAAATTGGTTTATATTATAAAAATTTAGCGATGAAAAAACGGTCTGGTCTCGCCGGCACTTGTTCTTCGTCATCACATTCTTCACTACGTGATATGAAATATTTTTCACTTGATCCAGCTGTAGAACGAATAATAAAAAGTTCACTGGAATCTGTAATTACTTCATATGGTAAAGAACAGATTTTAGCTACTGCTGGTGATAAACAAAAAATAGAAGATAAATATACACATATTATAGATTCTGAATTCAAAAGAAATTTTTTGAATACTATTTCTATTAGTATTCAAGAAAATTTAGCAAAATCTATGTCTATGAAGGTAAAATTAGTTAAGAATGAGCGATTAGATGAACAATTAAAAGAAGAACAAATATTGAGCACATCAGCACCTGAATATGTGAAAATGATGAACTTTCGTGCAAAACTTCCATCATACAAAATGAAAGAAGAAATATTAAAGACTATTGATTCGAATCAAGTGGTAGTAATAAGTGGTGAAACCGGTAAGTATTAATTTCAATTGTTGATTGTTAATTATGCACCCTGTTTAGAAAATCTCATAGAATCCAATAGATTCTCATAAATTCCTATAGAGATTTTATAAGAATGAATGAGTTCTATGAGAAGTGCTATAGTTAAGTATAGGGCCTTATACATACAGCTATAAGAACCTATCGGATTTTGTAAGCAGGGCACTGAGAGAGAAAAATTAAATTCAAGTAATTTTTCTTGTTTCGATGAATATTCAAAGCGAGTAAATTTTTTCTAAAATGAAATTGATAGTTCTTATTTCAAGGAAACTATTGTGACACTTGAGTAATAGATTTCTAGAAGCATTGATTACTTTAGGCAATCATATATTTATTCAATTTAGTTGATACGTTTTCAAATTTATGATAATTAAAAACTTCAGTAAAGCAATTATTTAGTTAAATACAAAAAAAAAATAATTGAAGAAAGATACAACGAACAATTTCTTGCACTAAGAACAAAATTTGTTTTTATAACGTAATGCAATTTCTCATTGGTATTGGTAAGAATATAAAATACATTAATTTTTCCGAAAGCTACTTCTATAGACTATTAAATATTTAAACCTTATTATTTAGTCGTGCAAGTTAATATTTAAGATGATAAACATTGATGAAAAACTTGATAGTTTATCAAAAACATGATTTCCAATAAGTCACCGTGACTAAGCGTGCTAAAGCGTAGGTCACAAGTCTCGTGTGATCAGGCTAGGTTCGAATCTTAGGTAAAGTAAATTTATTTATTTATGAATAAAAGTATTTGTTAATGTGCAAAACTAATCAGAACAACATTAGATGAAAAAAGATGGTGGAAAATCCAAAAGTGCACACTTGAATCGTTCATGATAATTATTAATATTTAATTTTTTAACTTCCGGCTAAGAAAATTGAAGATTTTCAAAAAAAAAAGCAAGTTATTGGTTTCGGTCCGATTTTCGAAAATAGAATTTTTGAACTCTTGTAATTGAAAATGAGCATATTTTTGTTATTTTAGTATTTTTAATGTGTACAACAGCTCACATAACATTTTGTTGCAAGTAGTTTGGATGGTATCTGTCTCCCTTTGCTAGTATAGTGTCTAGCTGAAGCCCACAACACTATTTTACGCCAGCGCGTACTAGTGAGAGATGTAGTCTAAGGCAAGAGTGCGTTAACATAGCCTTACTGACGAGTCCGTTAACGCAGTCAGGATGAAACTACACACATTATGGAATCTAGGCATATACCTTAAGATTAATTATTTGGCTTAAGAGTCAATACATGGAATGAAATGAAAAATATGTCAAGTAGTGCAGTGTGGTATGAAACTTGAAAATGTTAATGTTAACCTGAAAAATAAGCAAAATTCGTACCCTTGGTAAAAACTTTTGGCTTTGCAAGTCTTGTATAACAACAAATAAATCAAATGTATCTTAAATCCGCCGTCAAATGCTGAATAATGACATCTCATTTGAAGCGATTGGTCTAAAATTGGATTTTTGGTGATCAAAAAGGTTAGCAGCCCTGATTAATTCCAAACTTCCACATAAAACGTAACTTGTCTGAGCTTGAAAAGGTCAAAAAAAAAAACAATTGCAATTAACCTTTTCTCGGTTGACCTTGAATCCCTACTCTCGATTTGAATCGTAAATCTTCGTCTTAAAACGAGAGAGCGCTGGCCTGTTAAGAAGAGAAAGGGCAGAAAAAATAGTGGAAGGGGGCGCATGCATGGACTACTACAATTAAACCGTTACTCACACAATTAAATCGTTATTCACACAGCCTTAACAACGAACGTTGATTGGCGCTACCCCCGTAGAGTTCACACCGATACATTTCGATACACACTTTCGGGAAAGGGTTAAGAGTATTTTCGAGTTCGTCGAGCTTGAAAATACTCTTTTATGCGGATTAATTTTTATGAGCTTTTCAAGCTCTAACAAGTTATTACGTCTTATGTTAAAGTTTCGAAACGTATGAATCAGAAATCATCAATAAACACGCGTTTTTTCAATTTTTTTTATTTCCCATTATATTCGATGAAATAAATGTATTCCGTCAATAATCAATATAAGTGATCAAAAAATAGATTGAAACGAGTTCTGCTTCAAACCACAGCGTTAATATATAAGATGTTTCTTCACTTGTTTAGTTGATAGTATTTGAACTGAAAAACGAGTTACACTACTGTATGTATTGATCTAAAGAGAACATAAAGACGAAGAGTTGACATGATTTAAAATACATTTTAGTATATTATATGATGATTTATCAGGAAGAAAAAACATAAAATATTATTTTTCGATCTTTCCGACATCGTTATCTTTTGAACTAATTAACCGATTTTGACGTTCAATGTGACGATCGATGCATTTTATTGAGTTCTAGAGCTGATTAGATTTCGGAATCATTCGATTCAGTCATTTTTGAAAAATTTCCCAAAACTAAAAAAAAAAACTTTTTTTCGTTATTCTTCTGTGTCTTAGAGTTTAACTGATCTATCGATCTGGAATTTTCCGGAATGTTGACAGCTGATAAGTTCTCTTCATTGCCGCAAGAACCGATCAGTTAAGTAATTAAAAAGTTATAGCAAGTTTGCACACACAGACACATGCGCGCGCGTGGACGGTCAAACATCATTCTGAAAATTGTTAGAATAGCTTCCTAGCATCTCAAAATGTTGACATCTAATGAAAATTCTAATTTCGAAAATTCGGGTGAAATCAATAACTCAGAATTTTTGAAAATTTCCAATTTTTTTAGCGGGAAGTTAAAAAACTAGACTAATTTATTATATTTTTCGAAAGTTATCGTGGTTCCGAAGATTCATACAGAATATTTGACTGCACTAGTTTCTTAGATTAAAATAATTCATTTTAAATCAATGGAATAATGAATCGACTCAATACCGGGTCGAAATTATTTCTGAATATATTATCTTTCTGCTAGTATAGAATTTAACCCATTTTAGTGTAATAAAAAAAGTGCAGATATGATTTAACGTAAGTAAATTAGCCGAAAAAATAATTTCAATTGTAATGCACACACAACACGTTTGCGCTTGAGGTGTGCAAAAGGCATGTCTAATAATCTTTTTTTGACAAAATCAAATTTTTTTTTTTTTAGTATTAAGCAAGTGAATAAAATACTAAATCGATTAATTATTTTACTTGGTTGAAGAAAATAATTGCTTGGCACTATTTAAGTAACTACATTACTTAAATCAAGAATTTTTTATTGAAAATATACATTTTTCTCTCTCAGTGAGCAAATAACGTAGTTACTAACAAATGGATTTTTTTTTTAAAGGTTGTGGAAAAACAACTCAAATTCCTCAGTTTATTTTGGATGACGCGATTGAAAAAGGTAACGGCAGTAGAACTAAGATTATATGCACTCAACCACGAAGGATATCAGCTATATCAGTAGCTGAGAGAGTCGCATTTGAAAGAGCCGAGAATCTCGGAAAATCAGTCGGTTATGCAATTAGACTTGAAAAAGCCGAACCTCGTGATTATGGAAGCATCTTATTTTGTACTACTGGTATTTTATTAAAGTACATGCAAAGTGATCCAGCTTTACTCGACTATTCTCATATAGTTCTAGATGAAATTCATGAAAGAAATACGGAGAGTGATTTTATTATCACTCTTTTGAAACAAGTGATTCCTAAAAGACCAAATATAAAGATTATTTTAATGAGCGCAACACTGAATGCTGAGCGATTTTCACAGTATTATGAATGTTGTCCTATAATTCACATTCCAGGTTTTACGTATCCAGTATCGAGTTTTTACCTTGAAGATGTAATTCAATTAACAAGATTTCGGTTTCCACCACCACCAAATGCACCAACTAACTACAAAAAATACTTGAAACCTTTTAGAGAAAAAAAAAAACAATTTGACGATTTCAATGATTTCATTGAACCAGCATTACGGCAAATGGAATTTGAAAAATCATATCCGCCATACGTTATTAACGAACTTCGAAACCCTAATAGTGAAGAATTATCGTTGGATTTAGTGCAGGCATTATTACAGCATATTTCCGAAACAAAAGAAACTGGTGCTATTTTAGTATTTTTACCGGGAATTGCAGATATTTCGAACTTGTGTAAAAATTTGTCAGCAAGTGGGCGGTTTCCTTCTAACAAGTTCCAAATTTATCCTTTACATTCACGACTTCCTACAGTTGAACAGAAATTAATTTTTAAAATACCACCTGCTGGTATTCGAAAAATAATAATAGCTACATCTATTGCTGAAACTTCTATAACTATCGAAGATGTTGTTTATGTCATTGATTGTGGTAAAACGAAATTAACACGATTTGATGCAGCTAAAAATATTGAAATATTGAAACCTGAGTGGATATCATTAGCTAATGCGCGACAACGTCGAGGACGAGCAGGACGGTAATTACGACTATTTTTTTTTATTGACTTACTAAAAAACGTTTATTTAATACGCATTATTGCAATTTAAAACCCCGAGTAGAAATGGTTTTTAATAATTATACACAATTATATATAATTACATAAAAACATGGCCCGATTCAATTATATAAAATTATATGTACAATTTATATATAATTTTATATTATTAAAACTAATTAAAAGTTATAAAAAAAATCACAAAAATTATGTTAAAAAAAAAAAAATGGACATCGAACAAAACTCATTGTGTCGAGATGGTTCGATTGTGAATACATGTGGACTAAAAAGTTTTCAAATTTATCCCGCGACGATTCTCGAACTCTCGACTATTGTGTTATTAAGCTCGTCCGTAATCCGTTATAGCCGCACCTTATGGTTTTGTAGGAAATTTGCTGCTCTACAAAAATTGTCTCCTATGATTAGTCGATTCAATTAACCGTTCCCGTGAAAAATTAATCATACATGGAGCACATATATGGCTATATATGACCATATATGAACCATACAAGGCCATGTATGGCCATACATGGTTTTGTATGATTATATGGCCATGCATGACTGGATTAAAAAGGTTTTTATGCCCATGTATGGCCATACATGCTCTATGTATGGCCATACATGCTCCATGTATGGCCATATATGTTCCATGCATGGCCATATATGTTCCATGCATGGCCATATATGTTCCATGCATGGCCATATATGTTCCATGCATGGCCATTTATGCTCCATGTATGATCCATATACGGCCATGCATGGCCATGTATGATTCATTTTTCACGGCTTTAAAAGATATTCATCGTCAAACTTCAATGCACACTAATTTTAACAGTTTTTAATTAATAATTCAAATAATTTCAATTTTATTTGTGAGTTTCGGAGAAATTCGTACAAACTTAAGTTTCTGTCGTGAAAGTAACTACTATAGAAGTTCTTTGTTCGAAAATTTACTTGTAATTTATTATTCTTATAATATTTTCATGAATTTTATCTTTATTAATTAAAAACTCCGATCCTTTTGTTAATTATTTTTATGGCGTTTGTTCAGAGTATATTTTAAATCTTTTTTCCACCAAATATACATGAAATTTTTTGTTCGAGGAGATTTATGTTGGGGATTTTTTTTTTGTCCACTCTGTTTTGGATCCCTGTATTATTTATGGCCTCTTTAGCCATTTTATCAACTTCATCATTTCCTGCTATGTCTTTATGGGCTGGGGTCCATATAATAGCGATGTTTATACCTATTTCCCTGGCTTCCCAGATACTTTAATTTCTAGCAGTCCTATGTAGTCCCTGTAGATTCCTGGTCCCTCCAATCCCATTAGTGAGGACTGAGAATCTGTGCATATCAGTGTGTTGCTATGTTCCTGTCTTATAGCCACCCTGATGGCGATTTTTATGGCCTGTACTTCTGCTGCTATGATATTTACCTGTTGATCATTGATACACTTATCCCCTCCTGCGTCTCTGTACATATTGCTGCTGCTGCAGTTTCTAATTTTGTTATTGAGCCATCCGTGTATATGGTTTTGTATTCAGGATAATTGAGTTTCAGCAACTGTTTCCATTTGTCGTTGATATCCTGGTTCTTCATTGCCTCTCTTCCAGTCTCCAGGTTTATTGTAATCTTGTTAAATATGCTTTCATATGTGACCATTGCTAGACTGGGTTTGTCATGTTTGTTTAATTTGTTCCATATGTCTTGTTGTTCTGCCCAAATCTTAAACATTGTGGTGACATATTTTTCCTCTTTTTTTTTCTTTGTTATTTCTTATCAAATTGTTTCTAAATGCTCGAATTATCTTGAAAGTCGGTTCCAATTGATTGGGACTCAAGATACTCCCTTGCGGGAGGCCCTTCTTGGTGCTGGCTGTTTTTATCTTAACTACATTAATTTCAAAATGCAGTGTTTTTTCCTGTAGCAGTTTTCTCATCATTGTTATGAGTTTTTCGGGTATGTTCAACCTTCTGAGTTTTGTTTGGAATTCTATCGTTTCTTTTGTTTGTCTTGTGAAACTAACGCCGCCTATGTTTCCTATTTTCAACTTATCTTTAGTATTTACCCGTTTTATACTGCATTTTCAGTGTTTCTAAATGCAATCATCTTGCATACCTGGTGAAATAATTTATTATAAATAAATTCTAATAATAAGGAAAAAATAAAAAACTGAAAGGTGGATTTCCATATTAAAATTAAGAGCTCATACTTGGAGATTATTTTTTTAAGGTGTCTACCAACCTATTTTTCAGTGTAAAATAAAAAAAAAATAGTCGATTTCTTTTTTCGAGTCTCTTATGAAATTTTGTTGAAAATTCGTGCTCACAAATTTTGAAAATATCAAAATTGACATAAGATTGACATATCCTCGATTGAAATTGGAATTTTTTATTTCAAATTTTTTTTTTCGTGGCAGCACTAGTTTATATTTATAAAATCATGTCTGTGCTGAAAATTTCCGCCCAAAATTTAAATATTTAAACAGTGCTCAAGAATTTTGAATATTAACTGATAATATATAAGTAATATTTTGGATTAGTTTTTGTATTTTTTTATAACTCAATTATTGTCATTTCTCTAAAATATAACTTTTGCATAGCCAAAAATAAAATCTTGAGCGAGGTTTGAATTTTTAAATTTGGGGCTTAAATTTTCAGCGTAGTCATGATTTCACAAATTTAAACTATTGCTGCCACGAGAAAGAAAAAAATTTTAAATAATAAATTCAAATTCTGATTATTTTTGATATTTTTAAAATTCGTGAGCGACCTCTTGAAAATTTCTTATTAAGCTTTTTTGGAGAGGCTATTTAAAACATCGTAAACTAATAAATTTTCATAAGAGACTCGAAAAAAAGTAACAGATTTTTTTGTTCCATCAAAATATACATAAACTTTTGAATCAAATGTATTTCCTGACTCAGCGCGTTGAGGTAAGTTTAGAGGTAGCAAAATTTTTCGAAAAGTCCATCATGAAGACAAATACAATAGCTAGATTTCTATGAAATCTTTTAAAAATGGAACTGAAGGAAAAAATTCAAAGTACGAAACTCATAACAAAAAATAAAATTAATGAGTTTAAAATTAAATAATGATTAATAATGTATAGAAATGACTAAAATAGTAATGCAATCAAAGTAATAATAAAAAAATTGAATATTAATAATTTTCATAAACGATTGAGGTGTGCACTTTTGGATTCTCCAATATTTTTTTTTAATTTTAGAGTTCAGTCAGGTGTATGCTATCATTTATTTTCAAAAGCACGTGAAATGACATTCGAGGAATATCCTACTCCTGAAATGATAAGAACTCCATTAGAGCAAGTAATTTTGCAAGTTAAAATATTACAATTAGGACGTGTAGACGTTTTTCTTGGAAGTGTGATGGATCCACCTGAAGAGAGAGCTATAGAAGTGGCTTTAAATTTATTGAAAAACTTAAACGCTCTTGATAACAATGAAATTTTAACTCCACTTGGATATCATCTCGCTCGTCTTCCACTTGATCCTCGAACAGGTAAGTTTTTATGCTTGTATAAAATAAATTAAAATCTTTGGATACTTTTAAATCACTCTTCTAATTCGTTAACTATTAATATTAATCTTCCGTTATCAACTTATTAATGTATCTCTGATCGATTCATTTTCTGTTACAATAATTTTAGTATCTCACTTTTCCTTTTTACTCACAATTCACGGCCATGTTTACCTTCACTACTTTTTTTCTTTTCCCCAAATTTTTTTCTCAGATACTTTTTTAATTTTTGGCTAGTCTTATCACAGTAATTATTTATTTTTCATTTAATCTTTAATTTAGATAATTACAATTACACGGAAAGAATTTTCGTATGAATATTGCCATGTTATTTATTCTAAAAATTACTTTAAATGGAGTAATCTCGGACCATTACGATTTTTTACGTTTGAATTACGAAATTTTACTCTTTCAGTGAGTAAAAATCAATCAGATTAATGTTTACTCATACTTACGAGTAAAAATTACACCTAGCGGCTGTGTAAATAAATTCTCTCTAGTTCAATTTTTACTCGACGGTTACAATAAAAAGTTGATGATTCAATTTATAAAATTTATATTGAATTATAATAAAAATTACAATGAATAGGCTGAAATTTCTATAATAAATTTAAAAACCATCAAATTGCCTCAGAATATGAATTAATAAAATTTTGAAAAAGAATAAAAAAAAAACTACTTGTGTTGAAAAATAAAAGATACAATTTTTTTTTTTAATTTTAAAATAAATATTAAGTTATAGAGAGATACAGAGATCGTAGTTTTTTCCAAGCCTACGTTTGTGTGCGTAACATGTCAGTTGTCGCGAGCAAAATAAAAGACAATTAATCGAAGCCAATATTAACCGAAGATTAACGGAGACTACTGAAATATTACTCTGCAGTTTAGAGTAAAAATTACTTCCATAGATTAGAAAATTTATTCGAGTTAGAAGCAGTTTTTCATCAAAAAATTAATGGGTTTAAAAGAATGGTATATTGGGGAGTGAAAATTAATCGCATGGAGTAAAAATTAATAGATTAAGATGAGATATTCACAATAATCGATTAAATATAAAACTTTTAAAAAATTATTCAATAGTAGAGTAAAACATACTCTAGCAATGTTAATATTTAAACCAAAAATTTAAATTTAAAACAGAAAATACCAATTTTTTGCAACGGCCCAGGATTACTCGAAATTACAGAGTAATTTTTATCAAAAAATTCTTTCCGCGTACTTATTATTTTATTTTAAGTTACTTCCAGTGACTTTGACGCTCAAAAGAATTTTATTCGATACGAGACATTTATAATTTACCGAGACAACTTTTATTCAATTTTATTCCGGATTTATTTATTTTAACATAATTAATTAATTTTTTATCGACTAGAATTAAGACTAGAACTGAACAGAATTTATGCGGCGCGTGGTATGCACGACCTACCGAGAAACTTCTAGAATCCTTCTAGCGTGACATATACCATTGCGTGGAAATTACCGCGTAACAAATCCGGCACGTTTTTAACACGATCTGCCTGGATTTACGAACTAATTTAATGTCGATTTTCGGTTCTAATTTATTTAGTTATAATTTACAAATTAATTAATTATGGACATAATTTTGATGCGACGATATACTACACGGAGAAAAAAATATAGTAAAATTTACTAAAAAATATAGGAATAATTACTAAATTTAGATAGTAATCTTGAAACGCTTATGATTTATATGAAAATTCATAAACAGACAAGTAAATTGTATTATCCTGTTTAGTAAATTGTACTATCCTGTTTAGTAAATTGTACTATTCCGTTTAGTGAATTTTACTATCCCGTTCAATAAATTTTACTATATTAGAATGGAAAAAAATAAAATAAAATTTTTATTAGCTTTCAATTTTTTATTATTATTACTATCATTTTGATGATTATTATTGTTATTTATGTCATCTGTATTGGTGTTGGTGTCGATTTTTGTTTTTTAAAAAATCACTCGGTTTCAACCGAGATTCGAACCCTGATCTTCCGCGCCCGTGTCCATTCCTATGTCTGAGCCCGATGACTCCTTTGGATAAAAGTTTCAGAACTTGTAATACATATTTGTATATACTATCCCCACCAACTTTTAATTTTATCTATACATAGTAGGATTTACTATACAGATAGTAAAAAAATATAATCGTGTTAACAAAAAATACATTGCGTATAGTAATTTTTAACATTTTGTATAGTAACGAATCCTATATTGTATTAGAAAATTTACTTTCTTAAATTTGGATTTATTAAAAATACTTATAGTAAAATTTACTATACAGATAGTAAAAAATACAATTATGTTAGCAAAAAATACATTACGCATAGTAATTTTTAATATCTTATTATGTAATTATTACTAACTAGTAAATTTTACTAAACGTTTAGTAATAATTACAATACAGAATGTTTTTTTTCATATTTGTTAGTAAATTTTACTATAAGATTGCAATTTTTACTATATTTTTTTCTCGTTGTACGTACAACAACGTATTTAATTAATTTTTCCGGCTTACTGCCTGGAATAAATTAAAATAAATACCTTGATAATAATTTTTTAAATTCTTCCTCGTCGTTGTAATCGTCCTCGTCTGATGTTAGGTATCTTGTCAACTTATAATCAGGTTGCACTGCATAGCACAGAGCGAATTCCGCAGCAGGGTTTCGGTTCATTCCGTACGAGTACAAGGTGTAGCCTAAGGCAAGAGTACGTTAACATAATTTTATTCACGAGTCCATTAACGTACTCAGGACGAAACTACTACCTATTATGGCACATTTACATATTACTTAAGTTTTGGTGGATGCTTTAAAGGTCAATACATAAAAAAATAAGAAAATTATGTCAAATAGTGTATGGTTGCACGGAATTAAAAAATTTCAAAGATAATATTTGAAGTCATAATAGAGGATTTCCCTCGTCAAGCCTGGTCACTTCTTTTTACTATTGTCGAATCAAGAAAGATGGAGATGTTAAATTCATATAAATCGGAGTCGTTTTGTAAAATTATTGTGAGAGAGGTGAGAGAGGTGAGAAGATAAATGAAACACTAAAATAAACATAAAGTTTAGTTTTATTGAAATATAATTAATAAAGTACTTATAACTATTCCACATGCAAAAAAATGAATAATTGATAACTAAAAATTTAGGATGTGGTCACAATTTAATATCATTTCAAACAATAATTTAATTATGATTTAAAAATTGATATAAATACTTTTTAATAATAACCAGTAAGCCCAGTGAGTAACAATTATAGGTTAGATTACCTTGCTCACAGCCGTATAATAAGAGTGGGAACATGACTTCGCAACAGCGCGATTTGAATTGCGATTGCGATCTGACGTTTACACGTACCGGACGGCGCAACACCGCATTCACAAAATACTCCTTAAAAATATATAATTATTAAATTTCTAAGACAACTATATAATTATTGTTAATATTCGTCCTCCTAGAAGGTTCAAAAAGAACCTTAAAATTTTTTGGAATGTAGTAAAACCAATAAAAAACCATGAAAATGTAAAAGTGCGGCGCCACGCTCATAGCGCGTGTGACGAAGGGTTAAAAAACGATCCTTATTGATAATTTTCAATTTCTCGAACTCTCGCAGACTACTAAGATACGTCAGTTTTTTGAGCTCAAAGGACTCAAAAATACCAATGTATCCAAAGATATTGTCGAGTTCAATTAGCTCAAACATGGATTGGTAATGATGTTTCTCGAAAAAGCTCGACTTTTTGATCTCGAAAACAGTGGGAAGTTTCAGCGTTGGCCCGCAGAATTAACCTTTTTTCAGTTTTTTTTTTTCACTGTATCTATCAATAAACTGTCTGAGATTATGGCTGTATCTAAAATTACAATTAAATCTAAAATAATACATATGGAATCTTTCCGTTATTTGGAAATATTTTTGTGCTGGTAGATTTTTACTATATTGAAATCTTGTGTTTTAGGAAAAATGATTCTTTGGGCATCTATGTTTTCATGTGTTGAACCAGTATTTGCTATCGCTGCAAGTTTATCTTTTAAAGACGCTTTCTACTGTCCTATGAATAAAGAAGAAGAAGTGAATGCTGCAAAATTAAAATTAGGCTTGGGACAATTTAGTGATCATATTGCTCTTGCCGAAGCTCTCCGACAATTTGAGAAAGGGTCTGATGGACAAACCCGTCGCTTTTGCTCGGATCATTTTCTATCGTGGAATATACTTAAACTGTTGACAGAAATGAAACAACAATTTGCACAATATCTTTATGAAATGAAATTTTTAGACAGCAATAACCCAAGTGATAAACGTGCTAACAAAAATTCTCATAATTTAGACGTTGTAAAAGCCATTGTTTGTGCAGGTTTATATCCGAACATCGCTACTGTACAGTAAGTTTCGTTTATAATATTATTATTAACATTTATTTTAATTTGGGTGATATATTTCATTTCGAAACAATTCTTGACTGGCTATTTTTGATTTGAATAGTTTTTTCAATAATTACTTGAATAAATGGAAAACTTTAAATCAATAATGCTTAGATCTGACATCTGCGTAGTTTTTTGTAAATTATCTTATATAATTTGTTTATCCATACAGAAATACCGGATCATTTGTTAAATTAAAAACTGTCGAAGATGGAACAGTAAAAATTCATCCTGGGAGTATAAATGCACGAGTAAAACAATTACCATTGTCTTATGTAACTTATTTTCTTAAACAAAAATCTACGGCTATTTTTTTACATGATACCACGTGCGTTAATGAAACAGCATTGATATTTGCAACACCTCAATGTTTAATAAGTATGCTCAATATCGGAATAATTCTAATGAAGTCTAGATTAAAACAATCATATTTTTTCAGGGCCACAAGGAATTCGGTCAATTATCACTCTTAATCAATCGATTTCGTTCATTTGTAAACAAAGTACTGCAGAAATAATACAGGTATCGTTTTTATCATGAATTGCAATAATATTTAATAGTATTTTAAGAAAAAATATATTAAGCCGACCATATATGATCAGGCCCCTATAATCGATGGTCAAAACAGTATGAGTTTTAATATCAGCAGATTCTGAAAACAACATACATATCGTTTTTAGTATGGATTCTCAAACGACTTTTGAGATAACGTGCAAAGGTTAGGGGAGTGTGGGGTCGCCCCGGTCACCTAACAAATAAACTTTCAAAATTTTTCGAATTATCCTTATTAGATCATAAAACGGACTTTATCTTATTCTATAGAATCTAGAGAACCACGGACACATACTTCAAAATGAAAGTATAAAAGTAAATAGAAATATTTGATTAATTAAAAAAATTGTAAGTTTGATCGGGGCGACCCGACACGAGGAAAAAAATATGTTATCTTCATTTTTAAGTTCTTCAGACTAAAACAATAACATCCTGAATTTTTGAAAATTTTCAATTTTCTCAGTTCGCGTTGCTGTCTGTCAATCATCATACGCAGTGATCACTCTAAAGTTGCGGGTACTTATTAGTTCTCTATTTCCGTTAGAGGGCTGATATGTCACATCCTGATATGCATATGCTGACATTATTTTTAGGTATCATGTATGCCGCAAGTACGCGGAGAGAAAAATATCGTCCGAACGACTATCCACTGTATCCTCAAATGACGTATCGTCAGAATAACGGTTCGTATACCTAATTAAAGAATACTCATATGTTAACTTAACAATCTATAGTATCGTTAATTTAAAGATTAACGATACTATAGATATCGTTAATTTAAAGAAATGCTGATTTAGGTTAGGATGAGTATTCATTTATTTAATTCAAAAATACGACAAATAGCCTATGTAACGATATGTAGTTTCGTTAATATAGGTATCTGTATCGCCAGCGTGAGAATCCGTACAGCTAAATTGGCTATACGTTTCATCGTTTTCGGTTGCCGGATGCCTGAATATAGAGTTTGCGCAATAGTCATGTTAGAGATTCATAAAATGCCTAAAATAAGGATGCGGATCGTCATTTCGGCGATCCACTGTGAGGATACTCTGTATAGCTGAATTCCCTCACAGATTTGAATCACGGTGGAAACACCGTAGGCTTGTTCCATTTTACCACTTTGATTACGCGGTGTATCCACCGTGATTCCACGGTGGCTTTACCACCGTATGTACACGGTGTTTCCACTGTGATTAGGCAGTGGATACACCGTTGAATCACGGTAGATACTTCGCGTAATCACAGTGAAAACACGATGTATACACGGTGGTAAAGCCACCGTGGAATCACGGTGGATACACAGCGTAGTCACAGTGAATACATTGTGTATACACCATGGTAAAATAGAACAAACCCACCGTCTAATCACGGTGTTTCCACCGTGATTCAAATCTGCGAGGGTTGGCTATACGGCGTATCGTTAAGTAAGATGACTATACAGCGTATAGTCAGAATGACAATACGTGTACTCATTCTGACGATATTTTTCTCTCCGTGTAGAAGAGAAATGTATATTTCATGAATGTTATTAAAAATTATTATTATAGAAATAAGATAGAGATACAATAAAAATGAGATTTTTATTAACTTCTCATTGAAATTATTTTCGACTTCTTTAGACCGTTAAGAATCATGCAATAACGTAGAAAAATAATATATTCTCCGAAAAAACCTATAAAGATTGACGTTGAGCCCATATTTTTATTTATTATAGTCACTCGTTATTAACCGCAATCTTACATTGGAAACGAAAATAGTGAGAAATTATGGTAATTTTTTTAATTCTATTAATTTTTTCTAATATGTTGTTGATATCTACCTAGATTTTAATATTAGGATATACTTAGATTTATTAGGATTTACCTGGATTTTTTCATATTTCACCATTTGGATATAATAATAGATATAATTGGATTTAAACGTTTTTTCTCGGAATAAATTTCCCATGAAAATAAAAAAAAAACACGTTACACATATGCTAAGATATAACATAATATGCAAGCATGCGTATATAATTTCAGTATATTATCCGTAAGAAATATTCTATTATAAGTAAAAAAAATGCTAAGTGAATAATTTATGATTACAGAAATTAAAAAAAGAACTTAATCAATTGCTGGAACATAAAGTTAATCATCCAGAACCAGTCAAATGGGAATCTCAAGAAGGAGAAATACTTCGGTATGTTTTATTTTTTTTTATTGCATCAATTATTATGAAAATTTTTATTTTTATTTGAAAGCTACAGTCAAGTGGGGTAGTTGCAATAACGGTATAAAAGTTATACCATGTACTGATATTTTTGTTTTTAAAAAAAGAAATTGACTAGTTTAAGAATTATAGCGAAATCTGTGAGCTAAGCTTACAGATCAGTAAGACATTTTTCCTGTTATACTGAGAATAGTAATGCGCAGTTGAAAAAAAATATTCCTTGATTTACCTAAATATTTAAATGGCAGTGATATTGAAAGTTTTCATTAAGTAGAGTAAATAATCTTACTTGATTCATAACAATAATTTTACTACCGTTACGATTAATTCAAAATAGCTATTTTCGATACATAGGATTAAAATAAGTATTTGCGGTATGTTTGTATTGGCGACATAAGTCTTGGGTCATGGCGCATTCTCAACGAACACGATTACATAGATCTTTCTCGTATGAGCGAAGCAAACAAATCAGTTTACAGAGAGACCATTTTCTCTGTCTCTTTCTGTCTAGAGTGAACGACGGTCGCTATACCCAGAATTCCAAATATCCTTAAATCGTCTACAAGAACAGCTTTTCTGTATAAAGTTGCGCCAAGTACACGTTCAACATGGATCACAGGCTACATTAAAAATAATATTTTCACAAAAAGTCTGAGATCACAAGAACACCAAGAAACTAGAATATTTCAAAATTAAAAAAAAATATTTGACCGTACATGGTGCGCGTTGTTAAAGTCAATTTAAAATCTTATTTTATTGGAAACATTCAAGAGATATGAAAAGACTGAATAATGAATTATTTGCATAACGCACACCAATTACGTTCAAGTATTTTTTTTTTAGTCGTTAAAAATCTCAGTTTCTTGGCGTTCTTGTGATTTCAGACTTTTTTGTGAAAATATTTTTGGAAAAATCTGCAGGATCTTCGGATAACGGAGCGATTGGTCTTGAATTTAACACAACTCCAACCTGTGTTAAGACTGTAGCGAGTTGGTCGTAAGTCAATAGCGATTCTCCAATAGTGCGAATGAGATGAAATTTGATTGACTTTACGGCTGCTGTCTACTCGCCACCAAAGTGGGGAGCATTAAGCGAGTTGAACGTTCAGTCTGTGCCATTTGTAGCAAGTAAATACTGAAGTTCCCGTAGCTGTCTCGATCCTGCTGTGAATTCTTTCTTTAGCGTAGCGTCTGCTCCTACAAAATTTGTACCACAGACTGAATATAGGGCACTGCAGGCGCCTCTCCGACTTATAAATCTTCTGAAAGCTGCAACGAAAGCGTCAGTAGAGTAATCGGTCACAATTCCTATGTGTATAGTGGACATAGCAAGATATACAAATACAGCGATCCATTCTTTATAGGTTTTGGCATCTCGACCTTGAAATGTCTTCAGCGTTACTGGCCTAGCGTAGTTTATTACAGTGTGTAAGAAAGCTTCAGATGGTCTTACACGAGCAGGTGGGAATTGCTTAATTAGCTGTTGTGCACGAACACCTCTATGTCTCAATCTATGACGCAGCGAAGAATGTGTGATCTAACTGGAACTCGCCCACCTTCTATCCAGACAGATCTCCGTAAATCAGCGAGAGTCAATTGAGTTACCTCATGAAATGTTCTCTAATGCAAATGATCAATTAATAGCATACTTAAGCGTGATGATCTTGGTAGTATTGCTGGATTTTTTGTTCATCATTCAGTAGCGAATACTTCAAGCGACCGCTGACTCTGAGTGCTCCGTTGTAATCGATGTAGGGAATCAATTTAGCGAGACGATGATTCCGTTGTAGAGAATCACCATCTTTCAGTAGCTTCAGCTCTCGCGAATAGTACTGACTTTGTGTAACTTCATTAGAAAAGTCTTAACAGTTTCCAGATCAACTGTAGAGAGTAGTGTAGTCAGTGCGGATTGTGACACTTTTTTAAATTTAGCGATGGCACGTAGACAGATTTCAAGTGTGCAAAGTAACGGTGACAACTTAGAGAATTTGTCGATTAGCGTGAGTAGCGGGTGTGAATCTGCCTTGTATATGGTAACAACCAGACCTGAATGTTCTTCAAGATGTGATTTCGTCTGCGAACAGATGTCAAAAGATGGCCAGTTTTCTTTTTATTGACTGAGCCACTTAGGTCCCGTTCACCATAGTGAATGCTGTTTTAATTTAACTGCTGTTAAACCTCTCGAAGCGCAGTCAGTTGGGTTAAGTTTCTTTGGAACAAAATCTCAGTTGACACTTGGTAGCGATTCTTGAATCTTGGTAACTCTATTGCATATGTAGACCTTCCATCTACCTGGATTGTTTCGTATCCACGTTAAGGATACAGTGGAGTCTGTTCACAAGAAAATTAGTATATTTTCAAGTTTCAAGACTTTCTTGACGTAGAGTACCCGTTGAGCGAGTAAGACAGCGGCATTAAGCTCCATTCTTGTTTTTGTTATGGGTTTCAGTGGTGCAACTTGTGTTTTGGTACACACTAGCGAGATATTGGAGCTTCCAGTGGCATCAGTAGCTTTTAAATAGATGACAGCAGCCATAGAGAGTTGAGAAGCGTCAGAGAATCTATGTAATTCGATCGATACACCTTTTTGTACATGACTCCAGCGAGGTATCTGAATCTTCAAGATCTGATGGATTTCATCTCGAAATAAATTCCATTCTTGAAGGAACAACGGTGATAGCGTAGTATCCCAGTCGAAGTTTTGCAGCCAGAGCTTATGCATGAACATCTTGGCTCTCACGATGATGGGTGCCAAGAACCCCAGTGGGTCAAATAAACGAGTATATATCTAATAGTTTAGTGCGTTCAGTAGTTGGTGATGCTTCTGGAAGCGAATAGCCAAATTGGAATTAATCCTTTGTTGAATTCCAGATTAGCCCGAGCACTTTTACAGTAGTTTCCTCAAGTTCTCTTGGTGTATTTTATTGGGTTTCAACTGGAGCGACTTGAGCAAGTAGTTCCGTTGAATTATTTGCCCATTTTGCGAGCGAGAAGCATCCTGCGGTACACATATTTGTTGTGTCGAGAGCAACATGAATTGCCTCAGCGAGTTTATTTGCGCCTCCATAGATGTCATCAACATAGCGTGTATTGGTTTGCGGAGCAACAGCTTTCAGAAATTTATTTCCTTCATCTTCAGTGAGTTGTAAAAATACTCTTCCAGCGACGTATGGAGTTGATGTTGTTCCATAAATAATCGTAGCGAATGCAAATGATGTCGGGATGTCATCTTCGTCAAACCAGAGCATTCTTGGAACCCACATGTAGTATGTCATTAACTGACACACCTGATGTTGTTTTCTAAGAACCATTAAACACTACCCTGAGTTTGGTAGTAGTGCTCTGTTCTTTCAGCACCCTATGATAAGGTAAAAGGTAGCTGTGTGGTGGTAGGTCTTTCATTTTTATGCGTCTCATGTGCCCCGAGTCTTCATATTCTTTTAAGAAGTCGAAGTACAGCTTCTTGTAGACTAGATCGTTGAGCGGCTCGTAGCGAATCACCCAGTTTACTTGGTGAATATTTAAGCGGTAAGCGAACGATACATCGACCATCAGGCTGTCTGTAGTGTGTATTGACAAAGTGTTGCTTACACTCTTCCTCATCATCTGTATAGCGTGGAGCAAGTTCTATGACATGATGACCATATGCAGTCAGTTTTAATGTAGCGGTGTCCACAGAACCATAAATCATCCAGCCAAGCGTTGTTGGCTGAGTGATTGGGTCATTTTCGTTACCTTTCCGTATTTTAACGTTGATTTTATGTGCAACTGATGCTGCACCCAGAATGATGTCGATAGGTCTTGGAGTTAAGAAGTCTGGATCAGTGAGTTGTAGCCCAGTGATGTGTGGTCACTTCTTGTTAGTTAGCGTGAATGACGGTACGTTTGCCGTCAGTAGAGCAAACACATGAGCTTGGATAGTGATAGAAGCGTTATTGTGTAGCGAATGCAGCGTCATCCTGCATGATCCAAGCGAATGTCCAGCTGACACATTACCAATTCCACGTAATGGTACAGCTATTTTTTTGAGAGGTATATTCAGCTTTTTAATAAGCGAATGCTATCTAATGTACCTGTTAGCGAGTTCATCTTAGTGGTAGCGAGTCAGACATTGAGCGAGTGAGCTGAAAGCAGACTTAGTTAGCGAGTTCAACACAAAAGTTATCAAAACTAGAACTATTGTTACTTTGAGTCGGTACAGAGGCTCCTATACCGATTCAATGTGTGGACGTGTGATGTGACTGGTCACAATGGCGGCACTTCTGCTTAGTCATGCAGTCAGCGTAGTGGTGGCGTCCCAAACAGTTGTAACAAAGCCAGTAATGTTGTACAATCATTCTCCGGTTTTGTGGCGACGTCTTCTGATAGCTTGGGCAAAAGAGAATAAAATGTATCTCCTTACAAATCTACATTCCCGGCTCACTGGCAGCTGTAGCGGATCTACTTGAGAAACTAGTCTGCATGTTAGTAGCTGCCGACTTAGCGTAAGCTTTCAGTAATGGTGGTCTTTCAACCAGAACCTTACTCTGATTAGCGGATAACCTTGCCCAAGTCTCAGAATTTTCCCGCGCATGCACCTTTGCCTTGAGCATATGGTGCAATTGTTGATAGGTGGGAAATTCATTAGAGAGTCTCAGCGAAGCCATCGACTCAAACCGAAGCTCCTCGGGCGAGCAACAAACGGTCAAGTAAATAAGAAATGTCCGATTCTTTAATCGGTATCCCAAGCGCAGTGATAGCGTCTAACGATTTTTTGTTGGCTACCAAGAGAGCGTCAAGTTCGATAGCGGAGCCACTAGTCAGCGGTTGTCTGTCTAACAAATCATCGACATGCATTTCGAGTAATTTCAAATTACAACGAACAAAAATATTTATTTATTTTTTTATTACATATTTGACAAATTGAGAAACACAAAGCCAATTGAGTATAGTGTATTACTGTTCACTACCACTATAGTACTACAGTATTGTTATGTATAGTAGACTTGATTATTAGCTGAAGGTAACATAGATCAGAAAATTTTTTACCTGGGTTTTCAGGTAATGCATTTTCTGCGAACCCATGAGCAAATTTTCCTTAATCACTAGCCAAGTGAATAGGTCCTTGAGCGAATCCCATTCGCCGTAATTATTATGAGAAATATTTATACTTTAGAAAATTAAATACTTTGTTAAATATGATTCACTAAAAAAAAAAAAAACTTGACATGCAGTAAAATAAAAGTCATCTTTGGTGTTACGTCGTATCAATTAATAGACATATGTAAGGTTATACAATTCAGCTGACGTTGCCATGATTTACACATGTGTGTGCTGAATAATTAGATACGCGTGTGCACTGCTAGTGATTTTAGTTATGTAAATAAGGTAGCTAAATTCAAAGTGACGTCTTAAGAGACTAAGAGAGAAAGGTGATAGATTAGTTATTATTATTAGCTTAAATTATTGAGTAGGGATATACTCCGCCCATTTCACTCAAATTCGGAATGGTTTAATATAAAAATGAGTGAATTAATATATATTAAATTACTTGCTAAACCATTCAGAAAGGATTGAATTTTAATATAAAATTTTATGAGACTGACATAAAGCTTATGAGAGCTGCATAAAACTTATTAAAGATTTCACGAAAGACTGTTTATGCAACTACATATATTATCTTTTAGAATATGTAATCATTATTTTGACAATTATATTTATATTTCAGGGCAATTGTAAGATTTATATCTCAATCTAATGGAGATGATGAAGAGAATGCAGCCAAATAAAATGAAAAATTGAGAATATTTAATATTTTGAGTTATACTTTCTTTATTTTATACTAATTATCAAATAAATAAATTTTTCATTAACTAACATGTTGGACTATGAATTAGAGGTTATCCATGCATTACGTCACACGTTGATAAAGAGTGGGGTTGCTCATACAACATCTGTTCATAAATAACGAATATTGGATCTTATATATATATATATATCCAGACCTCAATTCCGATACAGTAGAAAAAAAAACAAATAAAATGAAAATAAAAAAAAAACAATGGGCTCTGCAGATTGTATGCAAATTTCTTGACCGAGAAAACCGCGTAACATAATAAATGAATGATCCTTTAGGGTTAAATTATTGTTTCAAATAAGATATTATCTGTCAAGTATAAACTTTTCCTCCATCTTGATCTTCACGACGAATTGCGTTATTTCGTACCTCATGCCAGATATTTGTTGGTTTCCGTATGTATATCCCTAGTAGCTATCTTAGTTAAGATCTTGAAAGCACAGTATACAAAGATATAATATTTTGCTGTATTCTGCTTGACTTCTTCAAGATTTGCTCCGGCATTGATCAATATTGCCACCAGATATGTCTTGGGTTGTCCGATATTCCCCAAATTAGATTTTTTGTACACAGAGAAAAAAATATAGCTCTCAGAAGTATATTGTATAGTTACAGTAATAATATGCAATAGTTTTTACTAGATTGTTACTGCAACGACCTACTGTACCTTTCTGACAACAGTACATTAGATAACTCTGAGAACTACACGGTATCCTTGTAAGAGCTAAACCATATCGTTCTAAGCCTTATCTGACGTCACGCACGTTGTAAATGATATGAGACAGTTGAAAATCTTCATCATTAATAAATGAATGATAAATAAATAATTTTGATTAAATGAAATTATTTATAAAATGATTTATCAGTTATAGCTTAAACAAATTGAAAATATAAATATATCTATGCATTTTTGAGGTTATATGTATACATGTATATACATAATTTAAAAATATAGCAGTTTTATTGATTATTAGGAAAACAATCAGTAAGGTTATAGATGGTTAACAAATTTTGAAGAAAATGAACTCGAATTGTTTTATTTGAAAAATAATATACTTCATACATAAACAAAGCATGTTCTATTACAACAAATACAACATAAATAAAAATATAAGACCTAAATATTGGCCAGCAATGAGCACGTATGATCTACCTTGAGTATACATGACTCCACCTGAGTTTGCATGATCCTATCTGACCATGCATGATCATATCTAAATATTGACCAGTCATGAGCATTTATGATCTTACGTGAGCATGCATGAAAATAGTTACATTCGATACGTATGTGGAACGGCAGGGATTCTGACAGTTTAAAGTGACGTCTCAAGTTGAGGCTATGGGCGCATTCTTATCAAGACCGAGTTAGTTATCCGGTCGAGCGAAGCGATATCAGTGCTACCCAATACAAGCAATCAGAATGACAAAATAAATAAGATAATAACAATAATAATAATTGAAATAATCATAATTACTTTTGTATCTAAATGCTCGAAATCTGGAGCTTCATTGATGAATTTTTCAATGTCTTCATTAGTAAATACCTGTGATTTTTTTCCTTTATAGCCGAGAGCATTTTGTTTTAAAAAAGCGATCAATTTTGTGTATTTGCTTAAATCAACATTGTTGCTGACATTGAGTGTAGACTTTAACATGGAGTATTGAGCCCATAACATCAGAGAAGCCATTGTGTAAGATAAGCTGTCAAAATATGCTAGTAATACATTCTCAGAGAATGAGTCGGTGTTTTGACTGACTCTCCAGGTCATAAATTTGTTATATACTTGCAAATATTTTTTTCTTGACACTACTGGCAATAACTTTTTCTTTTATCATAAGCTGCCATAGCTGTTGAATTTGGTGGTGTAAGTGTTTTTGTTAATAGTTCACTCATTTTTATTAAAAACTTTTTTAGTTCAACAAAACAATGGTTACCCGAGATTCAATGGCGACGGATTAAATGTACGTATGTGTTGAAGTCGTTTACAAGATTCTACTGGCACTATGATTTTTTTCCGATTTTTACTCTACCTAGCGGCCATTCGTCGAATTAAAAGATAATTCGACTTATCTATGGCGTATTTTAGTAGTCGTGTAGGAATCTAAAGACAAATAGAGTGAGAGAAGTTACTTTTCGATACAAGTTCGAGGTAAGTTAACTAAACTATAGATTGCCAGAAATCGTATAGTTTGCGCCCTCTGAACGTTACTCGAAAATTCAATTTCCGCAGTTGATATGACAAAAAATATAATATTGCAAAAAAAAAGTTAAGAAAATCTCAATTAGATCCGAAGTATGATCTAATATATAAATAGCATTACTTAGAGGAAGAACACATGATTTTGACTGATGAAAAAATCATACAGGATCAAGAATGATCATGGATGATTAAGCCTGATCATTCTAAAGGATTCGTTCTTTGGATAAGAATAGTCATGCCTACTCATGCATGACCATGCCTGGACTATGAATGAATCTTATAGACCATGCCTGACCATGCATGACTCATGCATGTCGATTTTTTTTCGGGGGTAATTGAAAATCATTGTCCTTTCTTGAAAAATAAAATATAATGAATAATTTCGCCATTTCTGCCCGTTTAAAAAGTACTAGGGAGAAAAATACGAATCGGAAAATTAAAAAATTCGAAAGTCGTGATTTTAAAAAACGAAGCAGTTAATTTTATGATTTAGAATATTTGTTTAGAATCTCGCATGTAAAAACAAAGACATAATTTTACTAAAAGCTAACAAATGAATTCAAACGATTGAATAAAACAGTACAGTTAAATAAAAAAAAGAAATCCACAACGTAAATAACTATGACTCAGAGATCCTCAACTTAAGGGAAAAAACAAATATTAATTAAATAATAATTTTAGCAGATGGAATATAAAAAACTCTACATAGCATTTTTATATTTATAAGTCAATTTTACGCCAACTTCTATATAGAACAGGTTCGCTATTCATATACACTCCATAAAAAAATTTTCCGCATCCCAAATGAACATTTTGAGACTCGAAAAAAAAAAATAGTCGGTTTTTTTGGGCCATCCTAATATATATATATATATATATATATATATATATATATATATATATATATACAAGTACGATTGTTGCGGACATATACAGAGAGTTTGAAAAAATTAATGACTGTCCATTAGTGGGGGAACGACTAAACTTTAAAATGAGGGGAACGGATATTTTCAGAGTGGCCACATAGAGAGAGTCGACTGTAATTGATTAGTAAATTTTTTCATTTAACAAGAATCAATCATGGACCACTGATTTACCGACAGTAGCCCAACGTTGTAAACCGATAATCGGCCAGTCATAAGTAGTCATTCATTGGCCAGCCATCGGCAGCGTTGTATGACTGGCGTTTTCTTTACGGAAAGTCATATTCTGATATGAAACCACTAATGCCATAATTAATACATTCAAAAATTTTAATAGAAACTTATTTCGATTTGACTGCGCTATCGCAATAAAAAATTAGATAGCTGCTAGTAATTAACCAGGTTTGGACCATTACTAATTGTCAATGCTTGGCCGAGTGATGACAGTGAGACATCGGCCAACTTTCGTCATTTTTTCCACTAACAGCGACTTCGTATGGGCTGTTTTCAAAGATATTGCCGATACAAAATTTAAAAAACAACGATTTATTTTATTATTTTGTATTGTTATGGACTATTACTTAAATTTTTGCATTAAACGTACGACATTACTATTTTTGAGCTTAAGAAGCTCGATAATGTATCGACACTAATGTTTTCGAGCTCCTCGAGCTTGAATCTCGAAGAGCTCAAAAACACATATATACTAAAAAATATTACCGAGATCGTCAAGCTTGACGAGCGTTTTCGAGCTCGCGAACAGCAGGATGTTTCCGGGCTGGCCTGTAAGGTCTGCTGGTTCTCAGATTTTTTTTTAACCAATATTATTTTTTTCAAAAATAATTGAGTAGTTCTCACGAATTCGCGAAAATCGTGTCTATATTCAGTTTTGTATATTATTAACGTTGTATTGTAAACTTTGTATTTTTTCACGGAAACTATACTACTGAAGCTGCTTGTGCTATACTTTACTTAGGTGTTTTTATTTCACAATAACAAATGGCAGGTAACTGAATACTTCAAATATCATTCCTTCATCGTGTCCCAAACTCAATATTTAAATAATATTATATCATTAATTTATTGTGCTCTCTAAATTTGACTAGTTTTGGTAATTACTTATATTAAATAGTGCATTTAACAGTACATACACTTTTCATTAGGTACCGAGTAAGAAATGATTGGAAAATTTAATTTTTATCTGGGTCCCAAAAAAAAAAAATCATTCCCTCACTTCTTACTAAAACCTGGATTGTACTTTTCAATCAGATCATAGGTTGCCGCGGTTATAAATTGTTTGCTGTGAGCAGAATTGTCAATGATGCCATACTATCATTGTTGCAAGATCCGAAGAGATGCGTTGTTGTTAACTAGTTTTTTATTAATTATTTAAATGTTGCATTTTTATATTTCATTACCTCACACCATCTGAATATAAGGTAATTATTTCATTTGTAATAATCATTATGCCGTTTCACATGTTTTGAGGGGTAGAAATCTTGCCTCGAATTGTCATTCGATTTGAGGTTAATATTTGACTAGTTTTTGTAGGCAATGCTTGATTTTATCATTCCCCCACTTCATTCTATTAATGAATCACCCCTTTATTTTCATTTAAACGAAAAAGGTGGGGACCATATAATCAGCTGAGGTAAGTTACTTGTATACTATATATTGAATGTATAAAATTGACATTTATTACAAATTATATTCTTATTATTATCCAAAATCATTTTTCGAAAACTCGTGAGAACTACTCAATTATTGTCTGTAAATTTTTCCTCAGGTTGTTATTAAAAAAAAAAAAACTTATGTGGGATTCGAACCCACGCTTGCTACACGGAAAGAATTTTCGTATGAATATTGCCATGTTATTTATTCTAAAAATTACTCTAAATCGAGTAATCTTCAGCTATTACGGACTTTTTACTTCTGAGTGACGAAATTTTACTCTTTCAATGAGTAAAAATCAATCAGATTAATGTTTACTCATACTTACGAGTAAAAATTACACCTAGCGGCTGTGTAAATAAATTCTCTCTAGTTTAATTTTTACTCGACAGTTACAATAAAAAGTTGATGATTCAATTTATAAAATTTATATTGAATTATAATAAAAATTACAATGAATAGGCTGAAATTTCTATAATAAATTTAAAAACCATCTAATTGCCTTAGAATATGAATTAATAAAATTTTGAAAAAGAATAAAAAGAAAAAACTACTCGTATTGTGTTGAAAAATAAAAGATACAATTTTTTTTTTAATTTTAAAATAAATATTAAGTTATAGAGAGATACAGAGATCGTCTTTTTTCCAAGCCTACGTTTGTGTGCGTAACATGTCAGTTGTCGCGAGCAAAATAAAAGACATTTAATCGAAGCCGATATTAACCGAAGATTAACGGAGACTACTGAAATATTACTCTGCAGTTTAGAGTAAAAATTACTTCCATAGATTAGAAAATTTATTCGAGTTAGAAGCTGTTTTTCATCAAAAAATTAATGGGTTTAAAAGAATAGTATGTTGTGGAGTAAAGATTAATCGCATGGAGTAAAAATTAATAGATTAAGATGAGATATTCACAATAATCGAATAAATATAAGACTTTTAAAAAATTACTCAATAATAGAGTAAAACACAGTCTAACAATGTTAATATTTAAACCAAAAATTTAAATTTACCACAAAAAATACCAATTTTTTGCAACGGCCCAGGATTACTCGAAAATGCAGAGTAATTTTTATCAAAAAATTCCTTCCGTGTAGATATCAACATGATTATTATTACTATTTTTGGCCTGGTTCCATCGTAAATCAGTGAAAAAGCGACAAAACTCTAGTAGTTACGATGAAATCAAGCATCGAATAGAAACTGGATAAAAATTTGACAATCCAAAAATTTGACGGCCCAATCTTCCGTGGTAGAAAACCGCAGGAAATGAACAGCAATGGCGTGACGACACTCACAAATTTTATCGGCGCAATTAAAATTTAACTTTAACTTTACAAAATGACCGCGTGTAGAAATTTGACTAGAAATGTGGTCAATTAAAACGTTCTTTAAATAAATAATTCATAAATTAATTAATGCGGCTATTAATATCGAACGAACAAACTCAAAGATATAAAATAAATTAAATTAAATTGAACACTGAACTCAATGACTAGATACGACTAGACTTATCGTTAGGTCAGCTCAAGTAGATTATAATGAGCTCTGGTTGTAGAGTAGGAACCTCGCTAGGCGTCATCAGTCCACTACCCTACTGGTCCACTCTGGGTGGTAGCCAGGGCCTAAGTCTTCGAGCAATTGTTTGCTAGCCTTTTTAAAGGAAAATTCTGAGGGTGGGAAACTACTCTACTATTATCTCAACAGAATGCGATCTAGGGGGCCTCTGACATAGCCTCGGGTGACTGATGAGTGTAAATTAAAGTATAACTATCACAATAGATGGCCGTAGGTCTACTAGACTTTGGCGCTCGATTTTCAAGTTTAAACGCACTGTTACAAGTTATACAGGAAGAATAAGTTTTATAAATATTATAATTTCATCTTGTAAGAAATTATGCGATTGAAATTTTCAATCTAATATATTTTTAGAGCAAAAATTCGGTGACTTTATTTAAAATTATTTTCTTAATCGAAAAAACCTGAGTTCAGCTCCAGATATGCTAACCTTTTTTTTTTTTTTGGAATACTTCAAATTTCTCCAACTTAAATATGTAATTAATAACATAATAATTTTTATTGATTTACTATTTAATAAAATATTGTTTTTGCAACAGTTAATTCTTCATTTGGTGTGAATAATTTACGCATCTAAGAATTTATTACTACACAGAAAAAAAGGATTTCTTGGCGCAAAAAATTTTTGTTTTAAGAAAATTTTTACTTGACCCGAGAAATTTTTTGTAATAAAAAGTGAAAATACAAATTTTCTTGGTGTGAGAAAAATTCTTAAACCAAGAAAAAATTTTGTCTCTAATTTATAATACAAAATATTTCTTGCGCCAAGAAATTCTTTTTTTCTGTGTAATAGCAATGTTTATTTGAAAATAAGAAATATTAATATCAGCTTAGTAAAAATTATTTATTGTCCATGCATATTAAAACACAAAAAATATGTAATCGAATCAGCTTTTTTTTTCTTAGTATAGGGCAGAAATTATATTAGTCAATTAATATTAATGATATTGAAAGTAATTGGATTAGTGAGTAAGTTGGACGATCATAAAGCTTCGAGAAATAATTACTGTTCTTACATTTCAACTGTAAAGAGTACGCTAAGTATCTACATATGGTCTGCATACACGGAAAATCGATGTTATAGAAACTTCCCAGATGCCACTCTCACATATGTATCCTAATTTGTTGTTACCGCAACTTCTGGCGCTAGAAAACTTTCAAAAAATTGCGGTTGGATCAAATGTCGACAAAAAAAAAATAATAAATTATAAGTTATATACCTTAATAACAATCGAGAGCAAGAAACGATGATGGCTAAGAAGTCGGCGGAATGCCAGACATTTCAATTTCATTGTTGATTTTTTTTATATTTTTGGCCTCGCCATATTAGCTCGTATGCGTATTTCCTTTCATTCAACATGTTAGCGTGCAGATAATGATCGATATCATGAATAAGTTGTGACGATTGACCTAATTTCTTTTTTTTTAATTTTCCAATAAACTTAGCAACGAAAACAACTTCACATATTTTACATTTTTTACACACAGAAAAACAGAATTTCTTGACATAATAAATTTTTACTCGCCCCAAGAAAATTTTACTTATCCCTAAGAAATTTTTTCTGGTCCTAAAAAAATTTGTTTCCACTTTATAATGCAACATTTTTCTTGCACCAAAAAATCCTTTTTTTTTTTTTTTTGTAAATTCTTACATATAGTAACTTTCCATTAACGATAGTAATTTTGGGTATGGATTGTAAATTTCTCTTCGGAAAGTAATTTTTATTTGACGACTGTAAATATTTACTGATTTTGAGCAACGCTTTTTTCCGTGTTGAAAGCATTCAAGAAAATAAAGTACTTTTGAATCATTCTAAATTGTTCCACGAACGGACATTTCACATATATTTTGTCACTAAAAGTTATTCGAAAGTATTTACAAACTTTAATGATTTCAAATTGTTTAAAATTTTGCTATGAAATGAGATCCAGTTGTTACTTAGTGAAAAGTATTTTGAAGAAATAAAAAAATGGAGTATTTTTGAATTTCTTTAAATCTCTCCATGAATCGAAATTTCAGAATTATTCAGCTACTAAAAAAAAAATTTTAAGTATTTGTTAAAAATTGTAATATTTCGGAATTCGTCTGAATCTCCGTATAAAATGGAATTCAATTATTATTAAGTGGTTGAAAAGTATTTAATAACGGGTTTCAGATAATTTTGTCCCAGCTTTTCTCTGAGATAAAAGCTCTAAACGCAAAATAAAGACACAGACCCGATGCTTTACTCTACGAACTAGCGGAGTGCACTTGAATTTTTTGATAACTTCCATTTGTTTACGAGAAAAGCTTGGACAAAGTTCCTATTTAATGTAGAAGTGTAACAGAGATAGTACCGTTTATCCAGTTGAGTGCGAATAGAGGAACAAATGAAAACGCGTCTTAAGAGAATTTAAAAAAATGATATATTTTCGAATCGTTCCAAATCTTTCAATGATTAGAAAATTCGACTATTATTTATAGTGATTAAATATTACCGTGAAGTATTTAGGAAGTTGAATAACATGAAATCTCCCCAAATTATTAAATAGCGGATTATTTGGAACTCTGTCGAAAGGATTTACTATATTTAATCTAAAGTAGAATAATTTTACTTTTTTTTTAAAAACTATTTACGCATGAATACGTACTTATGTTGGAAATATATCAATTTTTTGACTAAGTAGCCGATAGAGGGGGCCTGGTCGATAGAGGGATCACTTACCTTACTACACAAAAAAAAATAATATCTTAGCGCAAGAAATTTTTTCTTGCTGCAAGAATATTTGTTGCAATTTTGAATGAAAACGAAAAATTTTTTAGTTCAAGAACAAAATTTTCTTAAATTTAGTCATAAGGGCATAAGATTTTTTTTTTTCAGCCAATATAATGTATGTCTCGTGAATTAAGAAATATTTGTTTGTAGTGAGAAAAATAAATATTTTGGCCCGAAATATTGTGCATTGTTCGAAAAGTAAAATATTCTTTCTTTAAAAATAATTAATTTTGAATCGAGATGATCTGCGATTTTAGTCAAGAATTAATAGTACTCAACTCAATGGTAAGAAATATCTCGGTTAAGTATTTTATTGTGTTGCGGCAAGTGAAAGTAGACGTTTGAACCAACAGCAACTGCGCTCACGGCTCAACGCAAAAATTCTCTTGGGGAAACTAACTGTACTATACTAAAGTGGCGGTAGTGTAGACTCTACATTGTATAGTGTGCTCAATAGATAGAGGTAAAGTAAACGAACGCTCGAGAAGGACCAGATAGCATAACTGGTAAAGCTCTCAAGTGATGCTGAATCTGCCTGGGTTCGATTCCTACCATGAGCAAACCATTTATTTTTCTCAATTTGTTCATTAACAATTAATTGAGGAAGTTTATTCCTCATCCCTTCTACTACCGTATTATGATATTCTGAATATACGCATACACTTTCCTGCTTCACAACATTTAATATTTATACTAGGTTAAATGCACTCAAAAATATAAGTCGATGTATATTTTTAAGTAGTGATTTATTTTCTTGAGTCGAGATTAAGTTTCGTTTCAGTCGAGAAAAAAAAACCATCAATTCAAAATATTATTTCTTTAGAAAGTAATTATATTCTTTTAAGAAGATACTTGTATTAAATATGAGAATTTTATGCACTCAGTTAAGTAAATATTAATATGACTCAAGAAAAGATATTTTATGAAATTAAGAATATAATTTATTTAAATCAAGACTAACATTTTTTTATTCCAATAGACCGTTGTCTTGAGTCGATAATGTAGTTTTCTCATACTGAGAGTAAATATTCTTGAGCCACGCAAAAAAAGTTCTTGGTTTGAGATGTTGGCATATATTGTGACAGTTTATTATACTCACTAACTAAGACAGAAAAATGTTTTGTTTTGATATTTTTTTTCTTGGTTAGAAACAAAATAAGCTTGATTAAAAAAAATATTCTTAAATCAAAATTATTTAATGTGAATTAAATTTTAATTATTCTTGATACAATATTTTCATAAAATTAGAAGAAAGTGTTCTTGAATTAAGAAAACGCGATTACTCGGCCCAAGAATAAAGCAATGAAAACAAAAGTTATCTTGGACCAAGTCAACGTTTTTTCTGTGTACTAAAAAAATCAAAATAAAATAACTATTCCACATATTCTACAGCGAACCCTTTATCGGTGCATGCATTGAATGTAAAATATAAAGTTACTTCAACCCGTACAGTTTATAGCTCATATGAGAGGGAGGATAACGGCGCAGTCGTTTCGACTATAGACATCGCGCAGAGCGCACCGTACCGCTCAGTTTGCATCTGACCAGTGTGAGTATCGTATTATATCTTTGTCACCGTAACCTTCATACCGTTTTATGCTTCATTTTTTAATAAGATAATTATAACGTTATTTTATAGTGAAAATAAAATACATGTATACATTAATAAATATAATAATTTAGTGCTATATCAACTGTGTTATATATTAATTCATTTTAATTAGGTTCTGTGATTAAGTTTAAAGCAATAAATTTTTTACCTAAGAAAAAGTGAGGAAAATCCAAAAAAAAAATTATTTCTGGTTACTGGAGAGTGTTTAAGACTAATGAACACAATTAAAATTGGAAAACATCTAGTTGGACCATGAAAACTACAGTACATCTTACGATCGAAGTAACGAGATAGCGCCGTGATTTCGGCGTGTTCAACTCAGCGCTAGGAGCAATAGGGTCAGTGAACGATTGCCGTGTAGATATAAATGCTTATAGCTTGACATGATTACACAGTCAAAGCGATTCCCTTCTTTTAATCAATTTGTTCTTTTTTTTTTCACTTTATCAACTAAGAGTTGTTTTTCACTATTAATTGATAGAATAATAATAATAATAATAATAATAATAATAATAATAATAATAATAATAATAAAGTCATTATAAATAAGTCAAGTCAATTAAGTTGGCCTTGAGGAAAGAAATTTTAATTTTCAATTCATTATTTAGACTAAAACTAAGTGTTGAAACAGTACTTAATGTTACCGCATCGATGCTTCAAAATTTGAAGTCGAAAGATAAAAGAAAGGAAGTAAAGAATAAGGATTAAGCGGTAGGTGATAATGAAATGGTTGTCAAGACTATGTCATCGTGGGGGCACCGTTGAACCGCTTGAAAAACTTAGTTAAAGGCATATGAGTTCATTGACTGCGGCTGCGTGTCCGCAATGGCTGCGTGTTCATCATCTCTCTCCTTATTCTCTTGTTCGTATCAGCGTCGCAAATGCGCGTTTCGTTGCATTGGTGATGGACAGATCCTTTTGAATTTCTTATTGCCATTGCCAATTAATTTTTCACAGACGAAAATAGATTAACATTTTGCTATATTATTTTTTTTTTAAACATTTCAATATGTTGAGGCGTCGCATACATAAGTGTACTAAAAGATAGAAATTTAAATCTGCTAAATAAATTAGCAATATTAATTAAATAAAACACAGTACAGAATTAATTATAACGCCACAAAATATTTTTTTTTTTTAATTAAATGTATAAACGAGAAATTTCACCGACATAAATATATTTTAACGTTTATTTTTTTATGTTAATCAAACAACTTATAAGCGAATCTCAGTTACTATACAATAAAAAAAAATCTGAAAAATGGTCGACCTTGTAGGCCAGCGTTAAAACTTTCCAGTATCTTCAAACTCAATGAAAACATTATTTTATTTATATTACCAAGATAAAATAGGTTTTATAAACAACTAATATTTTCGAAATCTAAAAGTTTCTCCATTACATTGAAATGAGAAACCTATAAAAAATCAGATAACAAATAAGCAATTTATTAACTTCTTCACGGAGAAAAACAATTTGATGATGTTTGTTATTTTTCAAATAAAAACTAATACTTCACCGCAAACTTGAAACGACCAAAAAATACAGAGATTTTTCTTTGAATAACTAAAAATTATAATCGCTCAATCCCATAAACTGCGAAAGCATAAGTAAAATTCCTTCAAGTTATAGAGTACAAAGTAAAAAACACTCAAGAAATTTTAGTATTTGATGTGTAGTAAAAAATCTATTTTCAAATTAAATTTTCACTGAGGCTGCTATTGAATTTTTACTAATCCAGATTGTAAAAATTATTTCCTTATGTGTGTGTAGGTGTGTGTGTGTGCGTGTGTCTGTAGTAAATTATTATTTTCCTTCCAAACCCATATGTATATATATATTAGGGTGAGTCATTTCGAAGCAACATTTTCTTTTTAAAGTGCATGTGGAAAAAATCATAGTTCAATACAAAAATAAAATTTTCGCGCAAGAAAAAAATTCTATGTCTATTACAAACCTAACTTATTGAACAATTCGAGTCCCCATTTAAAAACCCTTTCTTAAAAAAGTATAGTGCATTGATCGATTACGAGAGCTCGACATTGAAATGAAAATAACTAGAAAACAATGCGGAGTTTTAAAAAACTTGACTAGTAATAATTTGTAAAGAATAAAATTGTCAACAAGTAAGGCTCTATATTATTTTGTGATAAGTCTGAGTTTCGCCGGAAAAGTACAAAGATCTCGAACTTTACTTCGAGCTCTCATAACTTTTAAACAGGTGCACGGAAAGAAATGTATGGTGCTTATCGCCAAACTTATTATAGTATTGCAGCAAGTACTATAAGTATGGCGTTATCTACTATACTGTATAATACAAAAATCTTTGCGTAGTTTAGATGTCTGTATAGCGGGATAGACTAGATCAGTATGGGCCTGAGTCCCATACTACATTGAAAAAATGGCAAGGCCACTAGGCTGAGTCACAATAGATCCTTGTGGAATAGTCAATACACTATCGGATTAACATCAATACTGCGTAAATGTAGTTGCTAATTTTTTTGTATAATCTTTATTACTATCAATAATGATGTACGTTAATCAAATTAATAAAGAAATCTTAAATAAACAAATTTGAAAAAGAAATTAATAGTTTATTTGCTTATTTATCAAAAGTAAAATTTAAATAAAAATAGCATGAAATTTAATAAAGAAAAAAAATGTAAAATTCGAATAAGAAATATCATAAAATTTTTGAATATTTTATGACATTGTGTACAAATTTACAAAAAAAAATGAAACTTTATGTAATTTTAGATCATTTTTTTACTGATTACTAAACAGATAATTTAAAACGAATAAAAATTAAAAAAAAAAAAAGAATTAATCTAAGTGGGATTCGTACCCACACTCGCTAGGCACTTTTGAAGATAGTTGTTATTATTATTATTATTTCAGGCCTGGTTTCATCATACTTATTCTTATGTTTTATCTTGCACGGTCAAAACAAGCGTCGTTTTAGGCGGTAAATGAAACATCAAAGTGATTGAAAACTATTACGATTAAATCGGTTCTTGAATTTCGACTCGGGTATTGCTAACGTTACTATTCCCGCTATGGTCGAATCATATATACATACAATTTTACAGCGTATAAAAATCTTCGATACCATATAGTATGGCGTTCACATATGGTTCTATGAACTATGTCTTTTGTCGGATGCGTATCCGATCGTTCCTCAAAATTCACTTTAGTATACTCACTAGTTCTTTTTCGTCCGTTACTGCCGTCATTTACCAACAAGCAGTAAAGCAGCAGAATGATTTTAGATTGTTGATTTTTTATGGTACTTTGAGTTGAATACCAATCATAATTCATTCTCTATTTCGTATAAAATAATATAGTTCGCCGGGAAAACGTCTTAAACACATAGGTCGCATAGCATAATGTTGTGTATACCAGAATATTTTGTATGTCTCCGTACTAAATACTGAACCTTCATAAGGATTAAAAACATTAAATAGTTCCACGGATATGATTCCAGGAACTAGTTCATTTTCGCTCCAGAAACGTTTCAAGTTCAATCCGGAATGTTCCAGGAACCGCCCACCTCTAATATGTATTGATTTATAGATAAAAAGACTTGAGTATTTATATTTAATGAATTCTATATTGTAATTTAAGTAAAGAACTAAATTTATCATTAAGTGCATTATTTACGTAGGATGTATCAATTCGATCATTTGAGTTACGTAATGCCATAGATTATTCTTATTTATACGTGTATAGTAAACTAGAGGAGCAGACGACATTTCCGCGATAACCGTAGTTGAGCAGCATCGGCATGGGACATTAGTTGGATGGACGATTCCTTAATAAAATAGCAATTAACCGATAGATATTCTGTTTTTTTTTTTTTTTTAATTCAAATGTCAATGATATTTGCATTAATAAAGACTATAAATTCCAATTTAATTACTTTATTAATAATTTACAGATATTTTAAATGAGATTTTATGAATGACTATATTTGATGCATGATTATATATCATATGTATATAATCAGATCTGGCCAACTTTTAAATCTGATTATATGTAGAATTATATATAGTTATACACAATTATTTTCTATCGGGTCTTCATATTAGCAAAATAGTGCATAAAAAAAAAAAAACATTTTTTATAGAATAGATTAATTTGTCAATTTCAGGTGGTCAAGTAAGGCTGAAAAGGAAATCTCGACAGAACTCAGTGATTATACATATGCAAATAAATCAACAAGATATGAATTCGAAAATTACTCGTTTGAAAATTCTTCAAGATTTTTGGGCAATTAGAATAATCAAAAAACATATAGTAAAATTAATTTGCAACAAAAAATATTTCTTTGAATATGATTTGAAGTGACAAATGTATAAATTTAGTATACAAATTTTTTTACAATTATATTTTACTCTAATTAAGTTGCTCGTGGTTCCGTATCATTTTTTATATTTTAAACGGTTTATTATAAGAGTCGTCGATTTAAAATCTTTTATGATTTTTTCATATATGGTATGAGGACTAGAGTGATTTCGAAGTAGCAACCGGTATCATTGATATATATACCGGAACAGTGCCGCGAAGTGAGGCGGTGGTGGTAGTTAAGCGGTGGACATGATTATTTCAAAGGATTTGTTCCTTCTTGGCGATCAAGATTATCTTCGCCTGCCGAGCAACGAAAAGCGCCAACAGCGGGCAATGGGACGCCCGATTATTAATCCTACCAGGTGAATATTTAATTTTATTGTCTTTTTTAGTTTTACTTGTTTGAAAAATTGCCCCGATCTAATAATATAGTCTACTCTCTTAAAATGAATGAGTGAAATTTCACTGATTTAACCAGTGAATTAAGGTGATCGCTTGGACCACTGATAGACTCAATGAATTTCACTGGTTAAACACTCCGGTGCAGTATATAAATATAAAGAAAATAGGTTATAAATTATTAGTTTTGATTAATTTTATTTTATTATGAACGTATTTTTAAAAAAAAAAGTGAAAAGTTGGTGTTATTAATTGAATGATTCTTAATAATAATTATATTTAATTTTAAATTATTTAGTAATTATGTAAATTATATTCAATAGGAATGATACAAATTAAAAATTTCTAGAGCTATTTACTTGTTTACATTTTTTTTTATTTACTTGCATTCACTCAGGTTACATACACTTATGTAGAGAATGCTGCTATACCTGTGTTACGTCTTGAAGTCGTGTCGGCTTGTTATCTGCCGGCGCGAATTATTTGAATTGGACGTGACTGTAGATCTTCGGATCCATGGGTACCCTGGCGGTTTAGAATCACGGTAGAAACGCCGTTTCTACCGTGATTCAAATCTGCGAAGGTAGTTCTCAAAAGATTGAAATAATTTTGTCGTTGATAAAAGAATAAATATATTTGATTTATTCATGTAAAATAGAATAGCCAAAGAATTTAGTTGAAATTACGCTTGAGTTTTATAATTACTGTTTGACAAATAACTTCGAGTCAAAAGAATACTATAATTGAATTGAACCGGGAGTTTACATGCGTGTTCAATACCGCACTGTTATTATTTTTGATGATATGAAAGAAGACCCTGTTTAAAAATATTGATTGAAAAGAATGAAAAATGATGAAATTCGAATTCTTTTCAATAATTTCAATTCTTTTGTTTCTATATACAGATACATAATTTACATGAAGTGACCGCTTCTCAATTCTTTTCAATCAGTATTTTTAATCAGGGGATGTAAACGTTAGTGTCACTGTTTGAGTTATTAGGAGTACGAGAGTGATGCATCGCGCTTCAGCTCTTTATATCATTACACTAGCCAACACTCCGGAGAAAAGAGGGATAGGATATTTGGGGCTTATTCCCAAAAGTGGGAGTTGTTATCATCGTTCGACGCTGATGCATCTCTTATTTATTTTTGTTCATCGATATTCTTCGAAAGAAATCGTCGGTGATGAATAAATATTCCAATGCATTAAAAATATCTTATTTATTTGACTATTTTTAGATGTATGCTTATTAATATACGTTTAACGAAAATGTATTATTGAATATGTCAGGTTTCAACTTGTTTGTTTACATTACATGCCATCGTACGAAAAAAATCAATTGTGAGCTCAAAAATATTTTGACACACAGTTACCTTCGAAAATTCACGGACGTTAGATAACTCTGTGCATTTATTTTTGCTTATATTTACTTGTTGTTATTTCTGTCCAAAAAAAAAAAACATCTAGAGTTGATAAAATTATAAAAAAAGTTATCAATTAGCTATTGCCGAAAGTCAGCTGTGATGATAAAAAATGAATTGAAAGAAAAATACAACGTGTATATTTACATTTCTACAGTCAAATAATGCTTAGAACTCTTCGAGTTGCATGGTCGAAAGTAAAAAAAAATATTTGATATTTAGAAAAAAATAAAAAGTCTCGACTTGCATTCCTAAAACAGTATAAATCGTGGTAAAGCTTAGACTGTTCTGAAGTTTTGTGGAATGATGAAAGTACATTTTATTTAATGTCAGATGATGGTGTTAAGTATGTTCAACGTCCTAAAATAAAAAATATGATTCGGAAAAATCAGTTTTAGAGTGGCCAAGCCAAAGTCTAGATTTTAATCCTATAGAAAATCTGTGAGAGAAGTTGGATCGAAGAATAAGAACACGAAATTATTCTTGTAAGGACGATTCATGTGAAGCTTTAAAAAATGTGTAGAAGAAAATTCCGCTGAACCGATTAGAAAAGTTTGTTGACTCGATGCTAGCGCAATGTGAGGCTATCTTAAAGGCTAAGGGATATGCTACTAAATATCGAATTTCTCATGACTCAAAGTGCTAATTCTATGTCAAAAAAAAATTTTTTTTAATGATGTCAAAATACTTATGATACACCATTTTTTTTATTTTAAAAAATTTAAACTTTATTTTGTTGTAAACTAAGGTTATTTCATCAATATTCTGTAAAACGTCAAATATCATTCAATAATATAACTTAAAGATTTTTGTGTTTTTTGTTTACTCTTAATAAATGGAATAAATATCGTTGTCAAAATATTTTTGTGCGTTGACGACACACAACCTACTGGATTTATTCCACACTTGATAATATAACTTGTTTCTTATGCAAGTAGGAAGGTCATCTTACCAAATCATGCCCTACCAAGGTTAATGAAGCTGGTGGAGCCGACGCAAGTAAAGTAGAAGAAACATTAACTAAGTCGAATCTACCAAGTATCGGAAAAACCCACAGCCTTTTTAAACATATTTCAAAGCCTGCGCTAACAAATATCATTCCTGTCTTACCTGCAAAACCTCCTCTCTCAACCTCATCCGTGAAGAACACTGAACCAACCAATACACCCGTGTTTCAAAGAACAACGCCTCTAATTGATGCTCGGACATTCAAAAAATCCAAAAGAAACGATTCAAACTCCACAGTGAAAGAACCCACTCAATTACCAACGATTGAAAAGAAGCTCTTAGTCGACCCAACGGAATACCAGTACAACTACAAACAAATCTGTGAGCTCTTGGAGAAACTGGACCAGAAAGAACGACTCGACCGAGCCGTCAATGAATTGAAATTAGACCCAGTATGTCTCACCGAGATGTTGAGGAAATTATATCCACTACTAGAAGACCGGAACCACAAGAACTCTGACTCTGACTGTAGAATGCAGACTGATTACACCAGAATCAGACTTAATTAATCTCACTAAATCTTTCCCATCAACTTATAAATAATGAACATACTCCAATCTCCAGCGAAATATTAATGGCTTCTTGGCAAAAAAGAAGTATCTGCAAATATTAATCTCTAACTATGCTCTGGACTGTATTTGCATACAAGAAATTAACTTCAAGTCAGATTATTGCTACAATTTAAGCGGATACCAATCAATCTATAAAAACAGATTAAACATTCTTCGTGTTTGTGGCAGCATTGCGATCTGTACCCGCAACAATCTGTGCTCCAAACAAATTTCCCTTCATACCAATCTCGAAGTCGTCGCTGTCTAGATCAACATATCATATAAGCTCACGATATGTAACGTATATCTTCCCAATAGCACAAATATCTGCAGTGCAGACCTTGAGCATTTCTCTGGACAACTCTTCTCCATCCATAATACTGGGAGACTTCAATAGTCATAATATAGTATGGAGATCCAACTATACAGACGTACGTGGTTCAGCAATAGAAAATTTATTCGAGAATCACGAAGACTTAATCCTATTAAACAACGGCTCATACACACATTTCAGTACTAACTCTGGGCAACAGTCTGCCATAGATCTCTCGCTAGCATCAATTTTGATAGCTCCCTACCTTAATTGGGAAGTCATCACTGACTCATGCGACAGTGACCACCACCACTACCCAGTTGTCATGAGTGACACCAAATATATCAATGTCTCCAACCACCAAACCAAATACCCTAAATGACAACTGAACCAAGCCGACTGGATATCTTACAACGAAGAAATTCTCACGAAGATGGACGCCCTTCTATAGCTTGACGGGTCTGTTGAAACACCCATAGATATCATACTTGAACAATTTACAACCATTATTACTGATGCCGTAAAGAAGTCGATTCCCAGAAATTATGGTACAAAACCATTAAAATCAGTACCTTGGTGGAATAACAATTGTAAGACAAGTATCCAAACAGTCAAGAAAGCTTTGCATAAGTACAAAAGACACCAGAATGACGTAAACAAAGTTCTCTACAAACCGAAAAAAATGTAGCAAGAAGAACAATGAAACAAAGTACGGCTGCCCAATTTCAAAACACAGTAACTGACAAATTTTTCAAAATTGATTTTTTGGTATTTTTAGTTCCAATGGAGTATCGTGAGCTTAATTTAATGCATACTGGCACAACTATACTTCATCACTAACTATAAACACCCCACTATCTCAAGTATGGCACAAGATTAGACATGTGAGTGGTGATCGCATACAGCACACAAATCCCCATCTTGTCTGACCAGATGGTAGCACCACCCTCAATACCCGTGAAACAGCCGACATCTTAGCAGACAATTTCGCAATAAACTCTGACGACCCTAACTACTCCGAAAAATTTAGAGAATACCGCGACTCCAACCACCAAAAACCAGTCATTGAAAGTCACCACATTGACCCAATCAACAAACCTTTTACAAGTAATGTACACCGTAACGATCTCGCTAGATGTGGAAACACTAATCCAGGACCTGATGATATCCCAAACGCAATGATCCGTAACCTACCCTATGAGACAGCAGAATACCCGCTAAAGTTATATAACTATATAACGCACAAGCAAATTTTCCTGAATCAGTGGAGCGAAGCAATAGTCTATCCAATACCCAAACCTAATCGAGACCAAACCCAACCCTCGAGTTACAGACCGACTGCACTAACCTGCAACTTGTGGGCGTCGAGAAAGCTTATTCTTGATCGCCATAAACGAAGCTCCATCCATCATCAGAAATCGCTGGTACAAAGGCTTTTTTTGTCGACGACTTAGCATTGGCATGTTTTGCGAAGAACATTGACCTTACCACCGTAAATACTCAGAATACCATTAATAGAATCCAAAATTGAGCAGACAAAACAGGATTTAAATTTTCAACCGACAAAATGGAATTTATCGTTGTCAGTCGCAACCATTCTGTAATTAATAAAAAACAAATTTATATAACGGGACCGTTAGGTCCACCTCCGTTTGACGGGAGGCCGATTCCTCACCCTATTGGGCACACTCGCGCTGCGTAATCGCCTATCCACTACCGTAATATTATAAAAGCGAAATATGAGCATAAGCTCACATCAGCTTACCCATTAGGCATGCAATGCATGTGGGTGCCTCACCAACAGCCACCACGAGACCGTCCTCACTTGGACCCAAACACTCCTCCCATCTCAGGAAATAGAGAGACTTTGGTTGAAGTGGGGCTTGGAATGGGTCCCCCATGGTACCAATTCCATGTATTGGTGGACATGCTGCAGATTAGTGGTGAGTCACAGCCTTCGCTCATTACCCCAAAAAGGGTTTCTTCCACATTATACTCACTCGGATTTAAGACAGCAGTTAAATAAACTTGCCCTCAATTATTATTACCGAGTGATTATCACTATATGCTAGTGATAGTATTGTGTACAAGCTATTACCCTTAGAATTTTAAGACGTTCAAAAGGGGAAGGCTTCGCCCACGCAGTGGTACCTATTGGCTTCCTGCAACCACGGAGTTGCCGCATGTTACAAGGTGCAAGACATGCGGGCACCGCTAACGGTTGGAGTACTGGTCCCAGAACCCGCGGGAGGGTGGTACTTGCTAGTTTTGACGTCCCCTAGAGGAAGCCAAAACCACTTCTGGGATCTGTAATTAATAAAAATATCAAACTCACGCTCAACAAGAAATATACGAATCGGCTAGTCTATTAAAACATAATTCCGTCTTCACATGTGAAGCTTTCGCCATCTTAAAGCTCTCCAACTTATCAACAAGAAAAAGTGCACTAAAGGTGTCATATACAGTGACTCTCTTCCCTGCCTACGATTGATCGGAAATAAATCCAATAACAATCCGTTAATCCATAGTATCCAGGAAGCAGCCCACAAGTTACAATCCCAGAATTGCGAAGTGATCCTTGTTTGGGTACCAAGCCACCAGGGCACAAAAGGAAACGAGAATGCAGACGCAGAAGCGTGGTTAGCTGCCACAAAACCTCTACATCCTGAAGCTAGATTAGCTCCTACCGAAGTCATGTATTTTATTCACCACAAAATAACTGAACACTGGAACAACATGTGGAACGTTCCGGTAACAAAACTTCACCTAGTACGCGACAACATTAAGGATAGGTCCTACAATAGGTTGGATAGAAGTGATCAATGTGTAATTAATAGCCTTCGCTTTCACCACACGAATCTCACTAATATTCATGTCATCATCAAGACCAATCCTACCAAGTGCCCCCGCTGCGACGTAGTGTAGTGGTAAAGTGTCCGTCTCTCGTGTGTAGCGTGTTAGGCATGCTGGGTTCGAATACTCTGTCGGACACTTGCGATCATTCGAATTTTAACTAAAAACTGAGCACGTTAGGATTATTTATGAAAGTTTAATAAATTTAACATAGTTATCCCAATACTTAATACAAAAAAAAAATAAAATCAAAAAATAAATATAAAGTTTTTTGAATTAATTATTAATAAAATAATTAAATGCACTATTCACTTGATACAGACTACTGTTTCTTTCGGATCGAGTTCATTAGTGACACTACTGTACTGCTAACGAGCTATTTTTTAAAGTGTTCATTTCAGTGTCTAATTTTTGACATCTGAAGTATTAATAATATTGTATTACATCACTGTAATCCTCATATTCGCGAGATGATAACATGGAAATTAAAACACATGATTTCTCACAGTCATAGATGTATTATAAAACAAGTTACTAAGAAATGCTTTGGCTTATAATTACAATATAATTATTATTTTTATAAAAATATGTTAAGATAAGCGATAGGCGAATGAATAAATCATAACTGGGAACAGAAATTCTGGAAGAAATAACAGTCTATATTAATTAAGTTATTGGATTGATTATTAGATCGACGATTAATTAAAGAAAACTGGATTAATTAGAAAAGGTGTAAAATGTGATGCGATAGGTACAAGATGTACGTGAAAACGAGAGAGATAAATATATGGAAGATGGAGAGTTCAGAGGTTTTCTGCTTACCTGTCCCCACTTGGCGGCCGTAGAAAGTAAGACGCAGAGTAGATGTGTCTGGTAAGTAAGCGAAGGCAATCTACCGTGCGGATGATCGATGATGTAGTCGATGAACGAGAGGGAGATTCGAGCATCTCATATCGGAGGCTCTCTGCTGATAATAATTAGCATTTGCCGTGCACTTGTTTTCGTGCTCTCCTTACAATAAAAGTCAATATTTGATCTGAAGAAGTTATGTGAGGGTATACTACTATCATTATGTTCAAGGCTTTGACGCCAGATAAAGATTGCAACAACAACTCCGTAGCGGTCGCTCCTGTCCAGATACACTTAACGAACCCAGAGATCGCTGTAGATCTGGTCCCTCTATCTGACAGGAGTTCGATTTTGAATTCAAATTTAAACCCAGAAGCCTTAGATTTTAACTGCTTCTCGTCCAAAACTCTGAGCCTTCACGTACTTCAGGGTCCAGCCAAGTCTAAAGGTCACCCACGTAACTCTATGTGTTTATCGAAATTGCCATCCACTTCAACTTCATCTCTGCCGAATCTCTTCAAAAAGGCCTCGCTTAAAAAATCAAGAGCCTCGCTGGTTGACAGCCAAATGCCAAGGAAAACTTCAGCGCCACAAAAGCTAAGTCGCTCTTCCTCCTCTCCACCTATTATGAACAGTCCAAAAAAATCTGTTTCAGGTAATAATAATTCATCCTCTCCTTCTGGTGTCTCGTCATTTCCGACTGCTTTAGTAAGCTGGGATCCTATGACTTCTAAAGAAACTGGAATCTTGGCGCCAAGGGGACAGATTATACTTTAAGGAAATGAAGAACGAACTGGTCCAGAAAACTGAAGACTCAAACTCCAATCACAACGCCAAGCTCAATGAGGTTAAAGCCTCTTTCTCCAAGAAAAACAATGCGATTTGAGCCGAACTTGATACCATCAAATCTCGCATAGCCAACCTAGAATCCTCATTTAAAGTCCACAGCAAGGAAGATGCTTTATCTAACGCTTTCCCAGTTGTAGCTTCTAACCTTGAGGATAAAATCGTCCATTCCAGTATCGATAAAATTGAAATGCACATTCATCGCAATGTTATCGATATTCGAGGCCTTACCAAAGAGTACGAGGATGTCATTACGAAAACAAATAAATTTCTAGAGGACAACTTTAAGCTTAAAAAGTGCATTCTCAAAGCTGAACTTGTCGCTAAAATGTGACAGAATTAAAACCACCCTTAACAATTATTTGAACAAATCTACCATCATGAGGAGAAAAAGTGAATTAAAGGTTTAGGTATACATTGATAATGATTTTACTCCTATAGAGGAAAAAATAGCCAAAAAACTAAGGAATGAGGGCAGAAGATTAAAAGCCGAGGGGAAAAATGTGAAGATTACACAAGATCAAATCATTGTCAATTGGATGCCATACTCATTCAATTTTGACCGAAATTCTATGTCACCTATCAAGCGCAAAAACGAAAACTCAGCATCAAGTCATCCGAACAATGCCGATTCTTCCTATGCCCACTCTTCTCTGAGTACCATGGATACCTCTCTTGTGCATGATATATTAAAAAACTAACTCCGGGTTCAGACAGGTTTATACTTTCTTTCTGAAACTTTCATGGTCCAGCTAATCTAACAGACTCCGTGGAGTTATCCGACTCGGCATTCATAGACATCTCCAAAACCTGAATTCATAATAAATAACCTTACATTCTTGGTCTTAATAATTAGCACAAATGCTCAGTACCAGCTGTTAAAGTTTCTGGCACCCCAGGCAGAGCAAGTGGTGGTATTCTCGCTTTAATCAATGGCGACTATAGCTGCAAGTTTCTAATGAAATCCAACGAATGAATTATTACTCTTCTTACAAGTGCAGGCTCCTCACACGTACAATATCATTATTATCGGAGGTGATTTCAGCGCGAGAGTGGGTTTCAACCCAAGATCTGTTTTATCCGTCTCCATGCTCTCAGGACAACCTTTAATTCAAGCAGACATAATTGGGTACAACAACTAAGCGAAATACTGAACTCCATAGAGAAATTTAAGCTTTTGCATAGCCTGGACGCTACCCATTGAAAAGCCGAGAAGAATAAAATCCTACAGACGATTTTCTCCATGCCAGTTAGTTTTGCCAACTCCTCTTTATAAAGCACCGCACTTTGATAGCATGCCTCAATACCTTATCAAGCCACTAATCTAGCATAAACTATCGAATATATACTCCTGTCATAATACGATCGACAAAGTAACATACAAGCTACACCCGCGTAATATCTCACTATGTCATCTGCAGGAAAATGAAGACGTTGAACATTTTCTTATACACTGCCCTTTCTTTCAAATATTAGGACCCAATTCTGGAGCACAGCCATCGTTTCAAGAGACCAACTGTGTTACCAAAAAGAGATACTCATGCGACCCGATCCAGAAAAAGTATTCGCCTATCTAAAAGCCTGTTTCAACTTCAAACAATCTTACAGCTTAATATTTTAAAATTTATGTGTATGCACTTTACTTATTTTTATAATGAATTCCAATTGCTAATTGTATTATGAATTGTATTCAATTTCAACAAATGAAGGATTAATTAATTGATTAAGTTTCTCGTGGATTAATGCAGTACAGCAATTAGAAATAACCTTTTTTTTTATTGAAACGTGATTGGAATGGGAACAGGAAGTTCCTTTCCTTTCCTCCTTGAAAGACTAGGAATGGTATCCTTTCCTCCTCCGCCAACGAAATTGAAAAAAGTATCTGCATATAATGAAAAATATATATGACCAAATATCTCTATATACTTAAAAACAAAAAATTTTTATTCCAAAATTTAATTCACATTATTATATTATTTATTAGATGTTGTTCTGGTCTGTAGAGATTAATCTTAACTTTTAGTTATTAGCATAAACTTATTTATTTATAAAACTATTTTCATTGGACAAATTAAATATGGAATGAAACCACACTAATCTTGTTCAAGCCGTTCTAAAATTTGTAAAAAAGTTGAATAAAATTGAAGATAATCCTGTAACTAATAAACCACTATTTCGTCAAATTTGTCCAAATCTCGGTGTAAGGAAAACTAATCTTCGAATATTCCGGACAAATATTTATTTTGAATGGGCGAAAAAACCACGATAATATAGTTGACGAAATAAAACAAAAATTAATTGAAAACAAAAACATCACAGAAAATACTACAAATAACTTAATTCGATGATTGAGTGGTCTAGAAGTATCCTGTAAAGAAAAAACTAATGGATCTAATCAATAGATATACACTAATACCATAGATAATAATCGATTCGAGTATATGTTCAGAAAATCGTTTGAAGTAGCCTCTACGAAAATTATAAGCAATAATTATTTGTCATCACAGTTATTGCATTTTCATCTAAGACAAATTTTACCAGAAGTAGCTGACATTAAATGCATATTAATTTTCCGTGGTGTGAAGTATGGTGACAATAATAAATTTCGCGACTATGCATTATGCAACCAAACGGACTGCGAGAACAGTTTTAAATTTGATGGCCAAGTAAAAAACATAAGTACCTACTCTATTAATCTATACTCAACAAACAATACACCAGTACATACAGAAGCGTATAGTTACCAGTTACGAAACATAAATCGCACAGCAATACAAGATCGTTTGCGAAATGTCGGTCCACGTGCCATATATAATGGGTTGGTAAATGAGTTAGACGAAAACTTGGCTATCGAACACGGTGATTATCAGTTTTCCACTCAGAGAAAACCTTACAAAAAGCTAAGTCAGAGTATTCTTGTAAGAACGATCGTCATTCAGATGATATACAAGACCTCATTATTAGACAGTCAGAATATAATTACGATCATCCTCACATAAAACAATATAAGACCCAATTTACAATTTTTTTAGGCATTAGCCAACAAATGCAATTATTAAAAAAATCTGATCTTTTAACACTTCATTTTGATGCCACTGGGTCGATTATTCGTAAGTCATATCCTGCATCTAAAAGAGATTATAATTATAGTGAAGTTGTTAATATTAATCATTAACTTTATATACTTTTAGAAATGATCTCTCACGATCATACAGTCTTATCAATATTTAATTTTTTTAATGATTTTAAAACTAGTTGCACTGAAAATCAAGTTAGGTGGCCTCCTTTTAAAGCTGTTGTCACGGATTGGTCTTGGACAAGCATAAATGCCATAATGAAAGCTTGGAATGAATGCACTGTCTGCGATTATCTAAAAATTGCTTACGATAATATAAATTGATCAAATGCATCGTTTGAAAAGCTTCCTCTTTATACGTGTTACCCATATATAATGAAAATGGTTTCGCGACAATTGAAAAAAAAAAAAAAAAAGAGTAAAAAAACAAGTAGCTTCAATAGTTTTGGAGTCTTTTGCTGTGTTAGCCCACTGTAAAGACCTTAAAAGTTTAATGCAAATGATAGTCATTTTTAATAATATTATTGTTCCCAAGACAGTGCGATAAATTTTCAGTGGCCTTGAAAAACTTGACGAATCAAAAAGCATTTAAAATTGAAGTTTCTGTTAAGGAAAATGTTGATATTCAAGATTCAATCAAGATAGAAGAAAAAAAAAGTATTTATGAGTCGAGTCTTTTCTATCATGATGTATTGTTGATTAAAAATAAAGTTAAAGCGATGGCAAAATTTTGTAACAAATCTGAGTTGTGTAATGAACTCAATTTGCCAGAAGTTGTTAATTATTTTATGAAAAAAATTTATCCATTTATACCATTTTGGTCTATAATAATGACTTCTGATAAAAAAACATCTATCAAATAATTCAGCGGAAAATTTTTTGAAACATCGTAAATCCAATATCAAAAATGATACTAAAGCTGGTCGTGTTATTGATATAACACTCTTCTATCACAGCAGAATATAAGGATCTTCAGAAACATAAAGTGCAAACTAGAAAAACGAGCCTGTAAAATTGATGAACTAGGCAATTTAAATTCTAAAATAGGATGTACATCTTGCGGGCAAAAAGGCAATAACAAAAAAAATGTGCACTGGTTTTAATGTTGTGTGTGTTAAAGGTGGACTCATTATACTTGTTTAAAATATTTGCATAAAACTATGAATGAAATGAAAGAATATTTTTATAAATGTGATTTATGTCAGAATTGGATGGAGGTGTATTTCATACGGAATATGTATTTATACTCATAAATGTATTTCTACTTGTACTAATTTTATTTTTTCGCATTTTTTTTCCAGGTCACTATAATCAAATAAGAATTTAATAACAAAAATAATTATAGGAGATAATATACATAACATATCACTGTTATTATAATCGATATTATAATTAGAATACTGAAAACAGCCGACAACTTAAAACCTTAATGTTTACAATTACACGGAAAAAAAAAATACTAGTGGCTACTTTCTGAGATAGTACTGAGTACTTTCTGTAAAAAAAAATTTTTAGACAGTACTGTATGCTATCTAGACTGTATCCACTATTATCTAGACTATACCCACTACTGTCCGGGACAGTACTCACTACTATCCCGAAAGTAGTGGATATAATCTGGATAGCATACAGTACTGTCTGAAATTTTTTTTTTTTTTTCAGAAAGTACTCAATATTCTTTCAGAGAGTAACCACTACTATTTTTTTTTCCATGTACTAAGTTAATTTTCTTCGTAAAAATTTTTATAACATATGCACAAGATAATTTTAAAAAATTCTTGACCCACTTTTTTTGATATTTTCTCCTGTTAATATTTATTTATTTATTTTTTTTTTTTTTTATTGAAAGTAGATAAAATTTTTCGACGTCTGCTACTTTCAGTATTATTTATAATTTTTGTTATAATTAAAATTATATTTTGTTACTAATTACATAGAATTATAAAAAATAAAATAAATATATGTTAAATTAATAATAATTATGCGAGTTTTTAATTTTTTCACAAATTGTAATGGTTGACTCAGTATATCGACCACTCAATTGAGAATAGAAAAAAAAATAAGATTATGCATACGTAGCTCTTGAAAAGAGGAAAAAATGTCATGTTCAGTTCTATCTTTAAAATAACTTTTCTCACTCATATGCTTTATTAAAAAATACGAAAAATTTGATTTTATCATTTTTTTCAAAATATGATAGCAATTATTGAAAACAAAAAACTCGCACCTCTAGATAATAAAAAAACGCAGAGGTCCTTTTTTTCAACGATTTTTTCAGAAGATATGACTTGCTCAAGTTTTTTTTTCGATTTTCAAAAAAAAAAAAAAAGCACCATTAGATAATAGTGCCATTAAGAAAGTAATTACTTGTATTAATACAATAAAAAGTTAATCCAATCATTTAAAATGTTACGATAAATTGTTAAAAATTTTTTTTTTTAATAACTTCAAAACAACTGAAAAAAAAAAATTCCTAACATATCTATAGTTTATTTTAGTAGAATTCTATGCAATTCAGTTAATTTCTTAAAATTCAAATTTTTCACAAGATATCAGCTGTCAAAAATTTTTCCTCTGTCTACTAACTTTAGGCTCATAACTTGGAATACATATCGTTCAAGTTAATACATAAATTTCAATAATTTATTCAAACTATTATTATTCAAATTTTCTATCATAGATTTCAATGGTGCTTACTATTTATTTTTTTTTTTTAATTGGTTCAGTGTATAGTCGCATTCGTGACTTTTTACACTTTTTGCCTTTATATTGCAACTGCTTACTTTTTCCCTCCTTCATTGTGCGGCTGTGGCTCGATTTGTGTTTATACTGTACTTGTGTCATTACGGTGATACCCTACCCCCTACCTTTTTGCTGTGGGAGTATAGCGGCAAGGGAACACTGATAGAAGTATTTGTTTGATATTAATAAATGCATTTATTTGAAATAGTTTTTCAGCCTTATTTGACTGAAATAAGCATTTATTTGCCTCAAATATAGATTTATTAATAGTTAATAAATCTCATATTTGAGTGAACATCATTGTGATTTTTTACTACAGCGCCACTTTCTGTTTACAATACCTTTCAGTATACTGTCTAGTGTAAGAAATTCAAGATATAATCAACTAAATATTATTTTATAAATAAAAAAAATGCTGAATATTTTTTAAATAAATTACTGTGTGTATTATTTTCTTTAAAAAAATAAACTTAAATGGGACTATAAATTATTTATCATAACCCTACTTAATTAGCTTCATGTGTCATTTCTTATTCAAATCTTACTCAAATAAGTCATTTATTAACTATTAAGAAATATTTATTTGGTTTGAAGAAATCTCATTTAATAAATCATTTGTTAACTATTAATAAATATTTACTTGGTTAAACTTTCAAATAAATCATTTATTAACTATTAATAAATCTTATTTGGTTCAAATAAATTCTTCTATCAGTGAAACCATAGAGAAACCCATTGCTAGTACAGTTTGGTTTGGGTGAGGCTTTAGTGATCAATAAAATTCCCATTTTACCGATCACTATATCCTCATCCCGCGCCTAACGGTCGGAGACCTCTGCTCGAGGTCAACGCGAGGCTAAACGGTCACCCAGCCAAGTAGCAATCATGCTCGATGCTGCTTATTAACTTGGGTGACCGCCTGAGCCACACGAGAACCAACCGGCTGCCTTTGCCACCTAATGGTGTTTACTATTATTAAAACTTTTAGCGGTTCAATAATGAATATATTACGAGAAATCTACTTCCATTTCGGCTGCTGAATGGCCTTTTTTTCTAATTTAAGTGTGTGCCATTAATTTTTTATAGCTTATTACGATTATATTAATACGATTGCAGAAGAATTCACAGGTCGAAGCCATAGTTATAAAAATTATTTTAATCATAAAAAAAAATCCTGACTTAGATTTAATTTATGCCAAGTGAAATGGGCGGGTAACGGCTAGTTATATATAATTATATTCAATCATGTACAATTATTTCAGTAGTGCTATATATAATTATCTATAATTATATATAAATACTCAAAAGTGTTAAATCAAGCTTCATAAAATTCTAAATAACTATATATATATATATATATATATATATATATATATATATATATATATATATATATATATATATATATATATATTGTTTACCCGGGTGAATACAAGAGAGAGACGTGCAGTTGGATTATTGAGCTAAATGGGTAGAGATGAGAGGGCATAAGCAGTAGGATGTGTTCAGGAGGGGTGAGAGGAGTACTGTTGCACAAAAAAGTCAGTGAACTCTAGGTTGATAGCCGCCACCAACCGCTAATATGTTGTCTCAGACTACAACTGATCTAACTATATTTTTATACTTAAGTGGCAGCACCAACTAGTTACAAAATTATTTTTAATGGAGCAGCAATAAATTGATAAAATCTAAATAAAAAAAATAAACTATAAAACTGTGAAAATAAATTGTTATAAATATTTTATCCATTTTAAGCCACAGATTAATCATTATCAACTTAACTTAAGACATCTAAATGGTCGCACAAGAATTTTGAGGGCAGTTTTAGAAATAACTCACAAGCTTTTTTTTACTTGTTAAACAGAAGTTTAGTCAATTTTGAGCTCTTGATATCAATTTTACGAATTAGAACAACGTCGTTGAAGTTTTTCTGTTCTAATAACATAGGAAACAAGAGATTTTGTTTTTTTTTGTTGATAAAACTCAACATTACATTAACGTATCTTATTAGTTCAAAGTTTTATTTAAAGAAAACTGTACGCTCTTTTTAAAAGCCTATATCTGTTTAGAGGTGCATTCAGCTACAGCCCGCATATAGGCCTTGAAAGTCTAATTTCTTAGGATATTGGTAGTTTTTTCTGTTTACTTGTATACAGTTTGTTTTAGCGAAAAAAAATAAGAAACATTTTTTGTAGGAAATTTAGTTTTCTACAAGACAGTTGACATAAGTCAAATCTCTAAAATTAGTATTTAAAGAGATATATGAATTTGAATCCACTTAAATTCAGAATTTTAGCCAAACGTCAAGATTAGCAGAATTATAATAAAATAATATTTACATAAGTAATGTTTTTCCGACTTTATTTATCTCTTAGGTTGAAAACTCGATTGAAACTTTTCAAAGCTATTTATTAATAATTTATTCTTTCGAAAAAATCACAGATGAATTAGTTATTTCAAAATAGTTTGGACTAACAATTACGGTTATTTTATATGCCTAGAATAATTTCATATACTAGAAAAGATAATATTTTCACCATCAGAAAATCATGTGTTATAAATATTGTCTTGAATCATTTACTGTGGTCGTGGAATTATTGTTATAAAGCAGGGTACGATTATTTACTTGATTCAATGAAGAAGTCTATTGTCTCTATATGATTAACATATTTACTTGTAACCACGATTAATTTTTTTCGTGTGAATAATACTATAATATTATAATCTTAATTTTTGCTGGTTAACGTTCAGTGATTATATTTTTCTATTTAACTGATTACAGGTAAGACGTTCTACAACACTTCTAAAACGCCGAAAAACCCAAGGTTAGCTACTGTTAACAATTTTATCATAAAATTTTCGTGCAAACAATTTATTGCTTGATAATCAGATCTAAATATTCATTCTGAGGATATACACAGTCCGTCAAAGAATAGGTAGTTTTCAAGGCTGCTGCATTGTAACTTGTGAAAATGCAAGCTAGTTCACATCTTCAAAAACGTGTTAATTAATGGCGAACGTCGTAAAAATATGAGCAATGGCTCATTCAATTCGAGATGGAAGTTAGAAACATTTGCAGGAGCTTCATATTCGCATATAAACAATCACAAAAGTAATTAACAAATTAAAATTTTTAAAATAGGGGGTCTACTTTATTGATAGTATCTTAAAAATTATGATAGTTAGAGTGAAATCCAAAATAAAAATCTTACAGAGTAGGAAATTTCAAATAAAAAGGTACTGACTCCCCCATCTCTATCTTAATTATTTAATAATGTAATTTAATGATGAAAATGGGTTTTCACGCAACACACATGTGGATCTCGGCTGCCAGAAAACAGGAGCTCGAAAACAGCGGGAAGTTTTAAAGTTGGCCCGCAGGGTCAACTGATGGACTGATTCTTAAACTGCCCGCTAAGAAAATTGAAAATTTTCAAAAATTCGGGAAGTTATTGGTTTCGGTCTGATTTTCGAAAATCGAATTTCTATCAGATCTTGAGTATTAAGGTTCTAGGCTTTGTAATTCTTGCAAACTCTGAAAAAGTGAACTTGATCGGTAGAATGCGTTTGGAGATATTTCAAAAATAAAATTTTTTCAAAATTGTTTTTTTTTGAATAACTTCTAAAGTGCTTAATGGATTGATTTTAAAATCTAATTAGCTCTAAAACTTTATAAGCCGCGTCGAATGCCAGCTCAACCGCCGAAATCGGTTTATTTGTTCAAAAGAAGAGCTCGAAAATGTATTCACCACGAATTTTTCGAGCTCAAGGAGCTCGAAAAAAGCGGGAAGTTTTGGGGCTGGCCCGTAGGGTCAACTGATAGACTGATTTTTTGATTTAATTACATATAAAATTTTATCAATATAGTTATATTGTTGTACACAGTTGAAAAATTTGTATTAAATTTAACACAACTCACATGCCCTAAGTGGTCCACTGAATTTTTTGTGTTAATTTAACACATTTCACTTGTGTCAAACAAAAATACCGGTCAAAAACTTGTTGAGATCAGATAACACATTTAACATAGTTAAATTTACACTTGATGGTATCAAAACTAATTGACACAAAATATTTAACCATTAAATTTTTATATACAAGAACGCAAAATTTTTAACTGTGTATATTTTACCATACATATTTATACATCCGGTCTAAAAATTTTTGTATTATTTTATATAATTGAGTTCTAACAAATTCTATCTGATGGAAATTTCTTCGTGAATATCATGTTGTGTGATTTCAGGAATCATAAAATTTTGTGAAATAATTTAGATACGACCAAATAACGTAAGATTATTCGAAAAAGCTGATTCTATAATGATTTATAAAATCTTATACACCTATAAAATTTTTTAATTTACCACAATCATAAATGTTATAAAGCATACCTACTTTTTTCAAATTCTTGAAAATCGACTAACGAGACCAAAAACGGTACAACTAAGGGAATTTTGAGTGGATATATTCATATTGGTCTCGTTACCCTATAAACAATCATACACGCAGAGAAAGTTATGGTAACCGTTACTAGTATGTTTATGAAATATCATCCTATACCGTTATGGTAACGATTACTCGGAATTATGCGATATAAGCCCATACTTTCTGGGAAAAATTCCCATAAATATGGGAATAATTTCCATTATTATGATAACAGTTCCCATATCGCATGTGAAATAATTATGGTTATGATTACCATAATATTATGGTAAACGTTATTGTAATATTATGGTAACGGTTACTGTAATATTATAGCAATAATAACTATAATATATATGGGTATCGTTCCTATAATCGACATTTCAAAAAAACCAATTACCATGCATTATGGGAACCATTCCCATAATATATTGTAATCGTTTCCATTAATTTCTCTCAGTGTATAATTGGATTCAATACAAATCACAGAATCAATCATTTACTAATGTCCACATAAATATAGTCAAGTACCCTTTTGTGATTTGGCACAGTGGATAACAGATCAGATTTTAGATCGGTAGGACATGGGATCGAATTCATGAGTCAGCGATTTTTTCGTTTAATTTTTTTTATCATAGCTATTCTATATAACTTTATAAAGCTATATAAAATTATATATAACTATATAAAATTAGATCAAACCGAAACATATCTAATTTTATATAACCATTATATAAAATTTTATATAATTATATATAAATTTTTGTTCCCAGGTTCCCAGTCAACTGAACCACAAACAACTTTGAATTTTCGTGAGAATATATTGTAGGGTCATTGAACGTTTACAGTCTATTTAGTATTCCCCTCTTATCATATTGAACCAGAGCCGAAGTTGTTAGTTGACTGATACAATTCAATATATACAACAAGCATGAAAGGTTTCTTCCCAATCAAGTCAAGGCCACGACCTAGTCGGGGGTCATTGTACCGGCTTCTCTTTCTTCCACTTCCAATAAATTAAGCTAGATCCTTCTTTTCGTTTTTTTTTTTTACAGTTCGTCATGCTGTTATTAATCGCCTTTTTCTCTCATTGTCGTTCTAATTCATCATTTTTGAAATTCATATATTTCTTTTTAGTAAATGAATCACGATAAAGATATGTTATTATATTATAACTCAAAAAAATAATTCAGTTCAGACCAAACTAAATCTTAGGTGATATAGAAAATAAAAATTAAATAAAATATCGATTAGACAAAAAAAAAATAAATATCAATTATCACTATGTATGATTTTTTAACGTAATTTATTAGTTTATAATGGTTGTGTTTTAATAATTAATACTTTTATTTATAAAAAATTATTCGCTATCACCGGGGCTTGATCCTTGGTTTGTTTGTATATCAGTTTAAGCTATTACGACTCTGCTGGTTCGCGTACTTAATAGTATTTATTAGACTATCGCGATAGACTATAATAATTACAAAAATACCAATAATTTGATTTATACAACCATTATTAATCGTAATAATCGAGTGATTCTGAAGTTTCCATTATGTAGAAGAGGGAAGAGTGAAACAAAATAAGGAGGTGTGGGGGGGGGGCAAAGGGGGTATTCCTAAATTTTATGAAAAAAGTTTGTTTTTGAACATTTCAAAATCACACTTTCTATATGTCATCGAGCATTATTTCCATTTTTTTTTTGCATGACTCATGATGCGAAGCATTAGAGTGTGCTTTACGATCGAAAATTTTTTTTCGCCTCACTTCGGCAACTATTTTTTTATTGTTTTCAAAAAGTTTTGTTTTTGTAAAGAAATAGAATGATATGAATTTAATTTTTCTTCTCATCAATTTTCAATAACATCACTCCCAGTGTCAAATAACTTCAAATGTATTTTAATAGTCAACTTGAAAATATTTACATTTTTTATAATTTCGAAATTTCACTGGTAAAAAAGTTTCAAACGAAAAAAATAATAATCTTTATTTCGACCGAAAGTTGGCCGATAAAAGGCCCAGGTAGTGGACACAAGGTTGAAACTTGCTAGGCCTACAAATGGCTGAAATTTGGCCGACAATGAAGAATTTAATGCTGTAAGATGGACAGTGGAGTTGCCTAAGGTCCACCAAGGTAGCACCGTTTACTGTAGATGAAAGTGCAGCTTCGTACAGTTGATGTACGTAGATTAGAGTCTAGAAAACGACAGAATATTCTTTCGCTGGGAGAATTAAATTCATTCGATTCAGGGAAGCATATTCTTGTTCAATCATAGTAAAGACATATTCTAATCAAGTTATTTTTTGTGATTATATAATTTTTATAATTAGCTCGAGAACATATTACTTGGCTAGAATATACCTTAACTATGATTAAATACATATATACTCAATAGCATAGAAGCACATATCCTTAAAAAAAATTTTTGTATCTCAGTGTAGAAGTACCTTTAGATAAAAATAGTTTGCATCTTCCTCTTTTTCGATTCCATTAAATCTATGATTTTCATTCAGTACATCTGATAACCTCAATTGAATATTTTTTCACTGCATTTCTTAGTCTTACTTCTTAGGCAACGATTGGTATATTCATTACTCTAACAATTCAGTCAGTACTGTTTAAAGACACTGGGAAAGGCAATGTGAATTCACGCAGATCCATTTTCTTTTGTTACCAGGGTAACCTCGATTTTAGATTTTTTCTTATCAGGGTCTCGACAACAGATCATCTCTTGTTACGATGCGCGTGTGCGACGGATAGAAATAAAAACGATGACAACTGCGGCTCGTTTGCGGTTTGTGAAAGTCAGATCTTCGAGATTATTTTCTCTCTCCTGAGTATGGCTATATCAGCGAACCCGTGGGGTAACCTCGATTTTATAACATTTTTTTTCGCAGAGGTCAATACGATCTTACAACGATTTCGATCACTCTTGTGAAAGGCATTGCGGAGCAGCATCCTCAAGAAATCCAGTCCAAGTTTGATGGGTACTTTCTGTCGTTGAAGAATCGAATATTTTTCATTGAGCTTTAATTGATCTTGATACTCTCAAAAATCTCTAATTAATAATCTTGATGCATTTCATATTTACACTCGTTGTTTGATTATTAGAGTAGCTGGTGACAATGCTAAAATAATGTAAGAATACTATTTATTCTTATCGAAACATCAACTAAAATTTTTGTCAAAAATAATAAAAATACGATCTTACTCATTACAATTAATTCACTGTGCATCAATTTGGATTATACATCATAAATTCTAATCTTATAAATCTTTAGATTCATTCTACAATAAGAAAAAGAATTTGAAAAATCCAAAAGCCCGGGAAAAAATGATTTTGCCTAATCATATATAGTTATATATGATCACTTATATCTGATGAGACACAAAAATTGGCCAGATCTGATTATATATAGTCATGCATGAACGAATATAGTCATTTGTAGAATCTTATTTATAGAATATCTGTAAATTATTAACTAGGTAATTTAATTAGGATTTATTGGCTCTATCAATACAAATGTCCGTTAAATTTAATTAAAAAAAAAAAATTACAATCGGTTAACTACTCTTTTACTACGGGGTCACCCGTCCAATTAATGTCTCACGTCAATGCTGCTTAATTCTGGTTATCGCTGGATTGTAGTCTGATCCTCTAGTCTGCTGTACACTTAAAATTGAGCAAAATTTACGGCATTACTTAACTCAAACAATTAAATTGATATATCCTACGTAAATAATGTACCTAATGATGAATTTGATTTTAATTTCAAGCTCTTAAAATCAATCAGAAGACTATTTTTTTTTTTTATGAGCTTGACATTGGCATCAAAATAACTAGAAAACAATGCGGAATTCGAAAAAGCTTTATGAGAATAACTTCTTGGGAATAAAATTGTCTACAAAAATGGTCCCATGATATTTTGTAATAGGTCTGATAGTTTCGCCGGAAAAGGAAAAAGATCTCAAAATTTAATATGAATTCGACTCCAACCTCAAATAACTTTTGAACAAAAGATTTATTAAAAAATGATAAGAGACTTTTTTTGTAGAGCATTTAATTACCTATAAAATTATGTCTGCCAATTATTCCTATGACGCATTGTTAGCCACTTATAAACATCAGAAGACGCAAAAAAATTTTTTTCCATGTTATTCTTATAGAAAATAGAAAAGTGCAATGCGGAACCTCTTAATGTTAATATTAAGAGCTCTAATTTTCACAGACGTCTTTTCTTAACTAAATGAAACTTATGAATCTGTTTGCGAGAAAAAAGAAAAAATTTGTTATTTTTTTAATCACCGTAATATATAATAATAGGAAAAATATTTTTTTCCCGGAAAGTTTTTATTCATTCTAATTAAACGAAAAAGAGTTGAATAATGATTCACGAAAGAGTTTTTCTAGTCACCAAACTAACGCTGACAAAAAAACAATTAGATCCGTGAGCCGTTTTATTCGGGATTTATCGTGATCATAAAAAATCATCTAATTAATTAGCATCAAGGCTCCTCTTAATTAAATTATTTATTTTTAAAATAACATATTAAGGAATTAATTTTATGTTGTATTATAATTATTTCTTAATAAATTTGCTATATTATGATACAAGTTTCAACCTATTTTGATATACTTGAAAATGTCGAAATGATTGAAAGTGAGTGAAGTACCCGAAAAAAATCGAGCGCCACTAAAGTATCCTCAGTACTTCCACGCTTGAGTTATGCAAGCATGAATACTCTAAGATCTCATGACATTCTGGCTAAGTTTTATGAGCATAATTTAAAATGATCAATAGTATTTGTTTTTTCTGCTTAGTCATAAATTGCAAATCACATTTTACGCTTACCCTAATGGTCTATATATTAGTGATCTTAAATTGACTTGTTTCTGATTGGCTGCTAATACTGAAACTAAGTTTAAATGCAGATAATAATGAAAAATATAGTGTGACACAGAATGAAACATAATATCAGACTGCAGCTGTTGTTGGTCAATCCCGAGCTGTGCTCTGTCTTTGGTTTGGTTTGAATAATTAGAGTGCCTTACAACTCGGAAAGTAAAAAATCTATCAAGGAATGAACAAGTGCATAATAGTTTGTTGGAAACCCGAAAGGTAACAAGTAGAGGAAGCCCTTCACATAGGGTATGGGGAGAAGTTGCACTCCACCACTAATCCTACGCAACCATGTTAACCGGAGTTGGGAGCCTGGTACCACGGGGGGCCATTTTCCAAGCCCACTGTGGCCAGAGTCTCTTTATTTCCAGGGATGGTATTAGTGCTTGGCCCAAAAGAGGTAGGACTCGTGGTGGCTGTAGTTAGATACCACGTGCAATAAGGATTTTCGATTATGCATTCGGTTAATGTTGACCTTAGTCGTCACTTGATTATATTTTTCGAATAAGAGTGTCGTCTAGGTGGAAAATGGGGATGACCCCGCAGCGCGTGTATGTCCAAAAGGGCGAGGAAACGGTCTCCGGTCGGCAGAGTTGGATTTAGGTTCCGTTACATTAATTATTGTTGGCCAATTTCATCCTGGTCTAAAATTGTCTCGGTTCATCCGTTATCACATAATATACTATTGGGAGCAACTACAGTGTTTCTGAAAAACAATTAAAATACGTGAATATATAAATTTTAAAGTACCCCTGATTTTGTTAACTTCCCGCTACGAAAACCGATGATTTTCAAAAAATTCGGGAAGTTATTGGTTTCACCCCAATTTTTAAAAACCGAGTTTTCAGCCGATGTCGACGTTTGAAGGTCCTAAGAAGATATTCTGATATTTTCCGAGAGATGACTGTATGCATGTGCGTTTGTGTGTATGTAGATGTAAGCTTCTCATATCTTATTAATGAATGAAACGATCTAGATGGATATCGCGGCATTCAAAAGAGTTCTTCTGAACTTAGATTTCCAGATAATTTTAGATCATTTAGTTGAACAGATTCTGAGATATTTAAGAAATACGAAAAAAAATTCTTTTTTTCGTTTTATTTGGATAATTTAGAAACTGTCAAATCGATCGATTTCAAAACCTAATCAGCTCTGGAACTTGATAAAAGCTATCGATCGCTTCCATGAACGTTTTAATCGGATAATTCGTTCGAGACGTGTCGTCGACGAAAGAATACAAAAAAAAATTTTTTTTTTTTTCGTTTTTTTCGAAGAATTCGAAAATATCAGTGAAATCGCAGATATTTTTAAGCTAAAAGAGCTCGGACATCAATTGACACTAAGATTCTCGAGCTCCTTGAGCTAGAAAACAGCGAGAAGTTTCCAGATTTTTTTTTTCTTCCAAAACGTTTTCTATATTTGTTTATTTTTATTGTAAAGTTTTAACTTAATTCATAAATTGCATAGGAGCAACTGCATACTTAAAATAAATATGAATAATATAAAAATAAATTGATGTTTCATACTGGATACCAAACATTATGCGATTAAAACTTACATTTCATGAAGTGGTACACATAATGTTATTAAATCCTATTGAATAAAATGAAATTTTCGCGAATTTTATATTATAAAATCTTTTTACAACTATTCACTCATACAATTTTTTTCTTCTTGCAATTAAGAAGTATTAACTGATATCATAAGTTAAAGTAATTTTGTTCTATCAAAAATCTTTAGTTAATATAAATAATGAAAAGGCTGAATAAGAAAGCAAAAGAGAGTAAAGAAGAGAAAGAAAAAAATTACAAAAAAAAAAGTTAAGGAGTACTAAGTTCAATGAACTTCTTGAACTTTTAATTGCACAAACCGTCAGACGAATCAGTGCTTTTCTCCTTTTCAACTCAGCATTTTATTAACAATTCTCAATGCGCCTCTGAACCAATGAATTAGGTAATATTTTGACTTAAAAAGACTTACAAGCCACAACTCTTACTAAGCCTCACCTCGAGTTCAATTTCGACAGTGACCAATAAACTTATATATATACATATATACGTATGTTTACATATATACCGACTTATATGCATACGGGTTACACATATACAATACAACATACATTCGATGTGGACAGAGATTCTTCCCGTAAGCGCAAGTTCACTGAACTTCATGACGTCGTGATACCGCCATTGCTGGGAATTTATTATCTCCTCGTGTCGATGCTTCGTCTTTTTGTGTATTGCCCTCCCGTCACGATGCGTTCTACTAGTGAGTAGTTCTTCTAATTTCATCTGCATGCTCAACGCAACGACAGTTATGTTCCAGAATCATTTGCCATGGGAACAATACCCAGGTAGGTTATACTGTCAAAATCAACTCTTCAAATTAACGATTTAAACAAAGACTATTATAATCTATTATATTGTGGTAAATCATTACTTAATTGAGATATATAAATGGTTTATACATTATCGGGTCAAGGATGATTCATTGACTTTATTGTGTATTTTTTGTGGTAAAATCATTTCCCTCTTATTCTTAAAACAGGTCTTAGTGTATTCTCAGGAATTCATTAGAAAGTTGTGTACAAATGTGACGATTATAGTCAGACGACACAAGTGAAGATGCTACCGGTTAGATAGTTTTTTGTTAGTATTTTTCTGTTCCATCTACACAACTTAACTAAATCGCACTGATTTTTCCAACATTTTTGAAATATATATCTACAGAACATGAAGAACTTTCAGTACATTCATGTTAGTATAAAGAAATACTAACGCGTTTTAAGGCAAAAAGTACAATTGAGTAATTATACATCTGTGATATTCTATTGTGTTGTAAGGAAATATTTCTCCACTCTCCGAGGCATATAAAGATTACTGTCAAACAATATTTTATTTTTATGTGTAAAACCGTAGGACTGACCACAAAGTGCTAAAACTTTTATTACAAAGTTCTTGAATCTTTTAAAAAGTTTAAAACGTTATCAAACTGTGTTAATAAATATTAGGAATCTGACACCTGCAAACATAATAGAATGAAAAATGCTATAATACATTTAGATGTGTCAAAATCTATGCGTTTCCTTAAGAATAATCGTGTATAAAAATAGAAAGTTTCATGCTATCAACTATTTCCAGTTTTTATGAATTTCCCTAGTTCAATGCAGTACATAACTTTTTTGATATTGAACTGATTGAAAAAAATAAACGCAATCAAGAGTATTTTTAAGCTTGAAGAGTTTGAAAATAAATTCACCATAACAGTGAGAAGTTTTAAGGCTAGCCCGCAGCGTCAACTGTTGTCAAGATTTTTTTTTATTATTTATTGAAAACATTTTAATATCTGAACAAATTTTCTTAACGTAATCTCTAAAGATACAGGAAAAAACCTGTGTTCGGAATAGCCTATCGTGTGACACGTTATCGTGCCGCACGCTTATCTCTCATTCTATCCTACCTATTTCTGTACACTTATACGCATTGTTTTCTTAAAGTCATGTGATCTTAGTATATGCGATGCTCATTAGTTGCTGCAATAATCGTCATAATTAGTTAATTAGTTTCGGATAGTATCGTCATCTAAAAATTACGAATTCGGATTCATAAGTGAGAAATATTAGCTTTATACCGCGAACTTTCGATTTTGAAGAGATCATGATAGCATAACCGCACAGAACAAAAGAAATATTTGTCCCAAATAAATCAATTTATTTGTGGCTTTTTCTTAATATTTCTTAATGACAAATAAATATATTTTGTACAACAAAATATGACAGTTGATTCAAATAGTTTTATAATTTGACAGAAATATATTATTTATTTGTAGTAAGTAATTGATGTATTCGTGGTAAAGATATTAAATTTGTGACAAATAACCCAAAGTTTGGCGATACTATCCATATATTTGAAGCCCTTATTTATTTGTAGTAATTGAATGATTTCTTTACCACGAATAATTCACTTATTTCACGCAATTAAATTACTCAAATATATTACATATTTCTCACAATTAAATATTTATTTGGCCATATCCAAATATACGATATCTTTGGCTCAAATAAATCTTTTTTTCAGTGCGTAATTTAAATTTCAGTATCTTGAAAACAACCAAAATTATATAATTATTTGGCACGATCAACCTATTTTTAACTTAATTAATTAGAACCAATATTTTTTGAGCTCGAAGAACCCGAACCATCGTTAAAATACTGTAGTAACCATAATGTACTGTAACGTTCACCATAATAATATGGGAATAATTACCATAGTTTTATTGGAATTATTACTATAATTTTTTAAGAACTATTTCAATTTCGCATAAGAATAAAAACCATAGAGATAGCAAGGGTCATTATAATTTGTATGAGTGCTCTTTCTGTGATAAATATCTCAAGAAAACCTGTAACCATACGATATTGGAACTAGTCCCATAATATATTGTAATTTTTACCGTAAATTTCGTCCCGTGTGGTTTAATTACAAATGTGTGTCCGTTACTTGGGGTTAGTTGTTTCTCTAATTTTTAAGGAATTCCGACGTTTCTCCATACCCTATCAAAAGAAAACCATTTAAAAATCTAGCCTCGATTCCTATGTGGATTTCCTATAGGATTCCAGCATAGATCCCGATATAGATTTTCCCATAGGTTCCTATAGGAATCCACACCATGCCAAATCTATATAGGAATCTAGTATGGATTCTCATGTGAACTTTCACCTTGATTTTTCATGGGAATCTGCACCATGTCAAAATCCACGTGGGATTCTTGTGTGGATCAGAAACTAGGAAAATCAACAAAAAACGTCACGTTATTGATACAAATACCATAAAAACTATATGTGTTTTCATAATCTTTCTTAGAGTAAAATATGTTTGGAAGACTCCTAATTAACTGTTTTATTAAAACTATTTGTAATTTTTATAAAGATGTAATTCTTCTGACTTGATGAATAAATCAATCTTCCTTATTAGAGAAAATACATGCGGGATTGTATGGGAACTCATAGGAAGCCATGTAGAAAAGTATGGATTTACGTAAGAATCTATAGAAATTAATATGGGCGTGTATGGATTCATATAAGAATCCATGTAGGAAACCGTGAGTACCTGGATTTCTATGTAGGAATTCCGCATGGGAAACTATGGGTACCTGCATCTTCATAGAGGAACTTGAATATATATGGATTTCTTTATGGGAAATTTATATAAAAATCTGGGTTTCTATGTTATTAGTTTCTATAAAATCCTGATTACTGGGTTTCCATGTCTATCGTCTATTGATGTGCATTTATGAATAAGAGAACAGATTAATATTCTAATGGTAGGATACTTTTTAACATAAAATTTATTAATTGATGCTCTTTATATCAGTATTTGTAATAATTATTAATATTGTAATTTTTACTATATTCTTTTCTCCATGTAAAACTTTTTTAAAGTTTTTGGAAATAGGCTAAAAAGACCATTAGCGGATCAGTTAAGCGAATTTCGAAGTTTCAATAATGAATTTAGTTATAAAAAACTGAGATGTAAAATTAAAAAAATTTTAGTTAAGTTTGAAAAATTTCAACTTCTCAATTATATAATTTACCAAATAAAGTACTTATTATCCCACTGTTAGTGGGTATCCAGCTATTGTTCTCGTTACCCTATAAACAATAAGATAATTGAATATAATACAAATCATAAAATCAATCATTTATTTGATATCTTTAATTTTCTTAAGTTCATTTCTGTCCAAATAAATACAATCAACCGCGACTTTGAAGTGTGTAATACGGCACAGTGGATTACAGACCAGACTCTAAATTCACAGGTCTCGGGATCGAGCCTACGAGTCGACGTTATTTATCTATTTTTTTTTTTTTTTTCATTTTTTGTGGTAAAAATTGTGGATACACCATGAAACCATGAACTCATCGTGGAAATACTGAGAATTAATGGTTGTAAAACCATCAAGACATCGGAAATCCGTTGTAAATTCACCGTGAAGACCGCTGATAGCCACTGAACCACCGTGGAAAGACTTTTAAAATGTAGCGGGAACGCGGTCGGAATATCGGGGTGTGACTGCACAAAGAATACCGTGGTTCCATTGCATTACAGCCACGTTCCCAAGGTCGTTCCACGGTGGTTCAACGGTGTTTTGACCGTGTCTTCGCCTTGGCGCTACAACCACGAGAGGGTTAATATTTGAGTTTGCTGGCACTATTAAATAATTAAGTTGTTTATCAAATATTTATTTTCTTAACTTTGCCAAATGATTTTATTATCATACTCGCTTCGCTCGGGCGCTAAGATTCTCACTCGTTCTCATGTGACACATCTCAACTAGTGGCAAATTCTGGAAAGGACCCATGCTAGATTTGTCACTTATCAGACGAATATCGTACAAAATCTTATACAATTCATGATTCAGAAGTTCAATTTAAAGAGAAATTAATTAATAATTAATATTACACGTACTTTGCCCTGTTGACACCATTAGCAGAAGTTAATAATATGCGGTACATAGAATGCGCAAGTCTTCATGAGTCCTAACTAATAACCTTCAGCATACAGGTATAAATAATTATGTCAGTCGGTAAGAGGAATTTTATTCTTTAAAGTATGTATAAAACCAAAACTAACTATAATATTTGTAAATTAGTCAAATAAGAGTATAGATCATGCAATAATGTTTTCTATTATAGAGCCGGATACAATAATAAAGTGATATAGTGTAAGCATCAGGAATTCATCGTTTCTCCCCTGCCATCCAACGCTCATAAATTGAACTTCTGAGGCAAGGATTGCTTAAAGTCTATTAAATCATTCATTAAAAATGACAAACAGATTATGTTGACGTAGTAAAATTTAGTTATCCCCAATAAATTTTGGTTTAACAGAACTTAATAAAACCCATTTAATTGTCCCAATAGAATTTTTTTCTCAGTATGACATTCTTTTTAGTCCGATTAGCTAAAAAATTATCATTTCTTTTATTTGTATCAAATACATAATAATGAACGTGTCGAACGATTTCAAAAATCATGTCAAATCTAGGTTTTAACAGAGCATTCCGTTTCCTCTAAAAATTGTTTTCAACCGGTTTTTAGTTTCAGAAATATCATAAATGGAACAACATTGAGAGAATAATTCATTTGAGCCGAATAAGATTTGTTTCAGGCAGATACATCCCAATTTTTACAACCTGATATAGTTAGACCTAACTTTATTACCAATGATTTTTAATAAAAATTTTAGAAATTCTTATTTTCTGTTCAATTTTTATTTTTTTCAGTTCAATATAAGAAAAAAACATTTTTCAAATCTGAATAAACTCGAAAATACAAGTGCTTAAAATATAATGCTTCGGCACGACGAGCTTGAAAATGTATAAACAATAATGTTTTAGCACCTTGAGCTGACTTACTACAGCTAGAAATTTTGGGGTTAGCTCGCAGAATTAATTTTTATCTAGATTATGTTGCCTGCATCATTAAAAATTTTCTAATAATTATCGAATAGTAAAGTTATAAATAGATTCTTATTTTATTCTTGTTCACAGAGTGGAAACTTCGGCGCTGCAACTGGTGTACCCCCTGGATTCGCGTCCAGTGCAACTAGTCTTCCGAGGACTGCAGGTGTTCAAAGAGAAGCGCGCCCTCCTTCGCGATATATCCGGGGTGGTTAAACCAGGCGAGCTTTTGGCTGTGATGGGACCCTCAGGTATTATTATATCTTTCTTAATGTTATTCAATTATACCCAAATATGTTTTTTTCTTCGAAAGTTCATTGAAAATCAACGGTGAAAAAACAATGATTCAGAAACAAACGCCAGTTGATGCATAAACGAACTATTTATGGCTTAAGCTAAATCGAAATCATTTGAATTCAATCCTTGTTTGGAAAACGAGATTAAAAATGACAAAGATATGATTTGAACTGATAAAATATTTAATTATTCCAATGCCACATTTCATTAGCAATGATCATTATAAATTTTTTGGAATCGTATTTTTCAGTTAGAAACATTCGACCAATTTAAAATGCATACTCGGGCTGCACTCGAGACAAGACAAAATAAGATTGGAATGATCTTGTCGCGATCTTGACACTTTCCATCTCGTCTTGATCTCGAACTCAAAATGTAAGTCTCGTATTGATCTCAAAAATCAGTCAATTGATTATATCATCTTGTGTTGTCTTGTCAAGATCTTGTCTTGGTCTTGAATTACACTGAATTTTTCTTAAATTAATTTTTAATATTTTACACAATTATATTTTATTGGTTTGTATTTTATAATTGGGATAATTTTTAAAAATGTCCTGAATTTGTTATTAAATTTTTTGTGAACACAGATTATTTTTTTTTATATTTTCTAACTATATTTTTTATAATTTGTGACATTTTAAATATAGTTTATAAGTTATAAATTAAATATCTAATATTTTTAATAACTCTTTTTCTCCACCCATATAACAATCTTTCAATTCTTGAGCAAGACTGCTCTCAAGATCGATATGCGGTAGTGTCTTTTGCTATGTGTCTTGCTGCAGATACTTGTGACCCTGACCAGAATTAAATTGTAAGCCTATCGCAAGCCTTATAAAAGAAATTCGTGCCAGATTATAATTCGATTCTGGAGGAAGATTATAGTTGAAAATAGTTGCGCATGGCTTGCTTAAGATCTGCTCAAAGCTCAAAGTTGACCTGAGGTCTTGAACTGATCTTAAGCAAGCCATGCGTAAGTACCTCTTAAGTACGAGTTACTGGTACAAGAAAAGTATCAGACATTGATTCATTACACGTGTTCAAGATATCTTTAATATTTTTGTGTACGATACCATGAGCAAGACATACACAAATCTTGACATAGGTTTTTTGATACACGATCTTGCGAAAGACACATACGTTTAACAAATTACATTTTATGTCATTTTTCACGGATAAATAACAATATAACGTATAGTGAAAAAAAGATTTATTTGAGCCAAAAATATCGTATATTTGACTGTGGCCAAATAAATATTTAATTGTGAAAAATATATAATATATTTGAGTAGTTTAGTTGCGTCAAATAAGTGATTTATTTGTAGTAAAGAATGATTCAATTGCTACAAATAAATAAGGGCTTCAAATGTATGTAGAGTATCGCCAAATTTTAGGTTATTTGTCATAAGTTTAATATCTTTACCACAAATATATCAATTACTTACTACAAATAAATGATATATTTCCATCAAATTATAAAATTATTTGAATCACCTTAGTCAAAATAATAAACGTGAATTGAACGTTTTCAACATTTTCAAAGTAAATTGAACGTTTTGAACGTAGATTTAACATTTCAGACGATGACCGGCCTATGAGGCAAGAGATCGGGAAAAGAACGCACTAAGCTTTATTGCAAAGTTCTCCAGACTGATTTGCAAAAAGATACGTAGTATTTAATATAGATAATTTAATTATCGATAGGTAAAATAATTTTTGATCGGGCAACCTTATAGCAGTGTCAATATTCAATTTAATTTTCTTCGTTTAGGTGACAGCACCATAGATTATGTCCTCGAAGAAGACCTTGAGGATACAACGTATCTTTTTCAAATCAGTCTGAAGAACTTCGCGATAAAGCTTGGAGCGTTCTTTTTCCGATCTCTTTTCTTCTTCATGGGCCGGTCATCGTCCAAAATATTCAATTTACGTTCATTACGTTTAATACGTTCAAATTACGTTTAAAACGTTTAATTTACGTTTAATATTTTGACTCGGGCAACTGTCATGTTTAGTTGTACTAACTATATTTATTAGTCATTAAAAAATATTTTTAAAAAAGCCAAAAAAAAAAATTGATTCATTGGAGATAAATATTTCTTTTTTTCCGTGTACTAAAATGTGTTCAAAATCATTCCAAATCTCCGTCTTTATGGTCTTTCTCGATCACAACATAATAGAATGGAACTCGTTCTTTAATTTAAATAATATTGTCAACAAAAACATAGAAAAAAAAAGTTTTTTCAACATTTTTACAGGATATTTCATATATTAATGCTTGTTTATGAATTATTTTCGATTCTTAAATTTTTGCCGCAGGGTCAGGTGAATTTCAGAATTTTGTTTTATTTTTCGAATCATTTTATTAGAATTATTTGTTAAGACAAACCAAATTTTATTAAATTGTTCTTTTTTTCTATTTGCAGGATGTGGGAAAACAACATTATTAAATTGTTTGTCAGGACGAGTAGACCTAGATAGTGGAGAAATTTGGTTGAATCGAGAAAGATTAACAAAAAGATGGCGCCGTCGAATTTGTTATGTTCAACAACAAGACGTTTTCTTTCCCGATCTTACTTTACGCAAAACACTGGAGGTAAATTTGAATTATAAATTATATTTGTGCTATGAAATACAGCCAGTTACTTTTTCTTTAAATTATTTTAGTCTTTTTCTCATGAGGAAGAAAAAATTGTTGATTTTAAATAGAGAATTGCGGTCAAGTAGAGATGATAAAATATTCTGACTAAATTAAGTATGTGCTAAGTTTGACGAGAGGTTTTAACTTATTATCAGGTCATGATATCTTATGCCAAACGTGTGAAAGCATTAGAAACCAGGAAGTAGACATACCAATATCTTTTCGAAATAAGTGAGATTCGTGACCTTAAAGTCTAAGTGAAAACTATCTGTCAAAATGAGGACCAGCGATAAAAGAGAATGGATTGAAATCAAATAATACTTTTTACTATAATCAAGTGCATTCCTAATATAGACATGGGTTATCCCAATGCCTTATTGAAGAACTAACTAACTAACTAATATAGACATTGCACAAAGATTTACTGGACCGTATGCTCGGGAAATCTATGTGCGTGTATGTGGGGGTCTGCACAACGTATAAGCGTTTTATGGCATCTACCGTTATAAGTAATTCTCGCTGCTGGTGGGAGAGCCTGCGCGTGTGACGTTATAACTCGGTCAGTGAACCGTGCGTTTTACATGGTTCAAAAAAGTTTGGCGCCGTCTACATTACTATATGTTACTGCATGTTTCTATACATGATACGCGCAACGATTGCATGTGAGAAAAAGAAGAAACGTCCCGACTAGATGACAAGGTCCTGAATATGCATATATATGGGGCATTCCATGCCAACTCGTCCTACCAATGGATTTTGCATTTCCGATTTCGCTGAAATTAGGGCACTTTTTTTAACCCTAAAAGAAGTTTTTTATTAATGTTTTCAAATTTTTGCATCCAGCCAATCGGGAGATATTAATTTTTTAAGATTTCGAAGAAAATTGTCTGATTCGAGTTTTTTTTTGTCAATTCTCGAATTATAATGAATTTTCTAAAAAAACTTATGCAAAAAATTATTCATTATGAATTTGATTGTTTTTTTTTTTTTTTTTTTTTTTTTTTTTTTTCTCTTTTATTTTTATTCAAAAATATTATTTCCCAAAACATGAATTTTGAGCCTATTCTCGTAATAGGGTGATGATGGATTATAATTTTTTTTTCATTCGAAATTAATTATTTTTTTTGTATGTTCTTTTTTATTATTTATGTATTATTAACGATTTCCTACTGAAATTTTGATATAAAGAATAATAACTGGTAGTTTTCTAATGTCTCAAATATGTAAGTTAATCATTTTTTTTAAGTGTATATATAGCAATAAAAATTTGTTTTTCATTCAATTTTTTTTTTTTTGGCTAGTTGGCACACTCCTAGTCAAAAATAAAACTTGATTCAGGATCGCTTCGCCTTATTTTCTTTTGAAGGTATCAATCTGCCGAAAAATTTTCGATAAAATCTCAACTTTTACGACGAAAAAAAAAGATCCAAATCGGACAATTTTTCACTGTTATGGCTATTTAAAAAAAATCCTCGAAGTCTTAAAAAATTCATATCTCCCGATTGGCTGGATGAAAAACCTGATGAAAAAAAATTTTATATAACTCTATATAGTTATATATAAATTATATACAATTGGATAGAGGTGATGCATAATTGTATAAAATTTTTATGTAATTATATATAATCGTATATAATTCTATATAAAAATGCAAAAAATGTATATATTTGTATACAATTATATATTATATACGATCGTATATGATTATGTACAATTAGATAAAATTATGTACAATTGTATACAATTGTATCGGGCCATTTTTTCTATCCAATTTTATACAATCGTACAAAATTTTTTTTGATTGGGAAATTCGTAAAAATTTTTTTTTCAGAGGTACAAAAAAAGGCCCGAATTTCAGCGAAATCGGAGATACAAAATCCATTGGCAGGACGAGTTGGCTTGGAATGTCCCATATTGAAATTCAATATCACAATGTCTAAGAAAATGATGAGAAATGATCAATTGATATTATTAAAACGAATACAAAAAGACAAATTTCATATATCTACTAAATCATTAGAAAAACAAAAATTCTTTATGTATAGAAAATCATTCAATTTAACATTGAATTAATAGAAATACCAATGTAAAGAGGTGTGCACATGTTGACATGGTTATATATTTCAATTTTCTCATTTATTAAAATGCTGCCTTCTCATTATACTTCTATTTTTTAAGTAGCAAAAGAATCAATTTTTAAATTTATGAATCGTTGCAATGTATAGCTTCTTTGGCTTGTTACACTTTTTGCCTTTATATCGCAAACTCTTTTACTTCGCTTTCTGCCTTCATTGTGCGGCTGTGGCCCAACTTGTGCTTATACTGCACCGTATCATTCCAATGATGCCCTACTACCTCTGTTGGACAATGGGCTAGGAAAACCACAGAGAAAACCTAGCCAGTACAGTTTAGGTTTGGGTGAATCTCCAGAGAACGATGAAATTCCCATTTTACTGATCACTGAATCTTCATCCCATGCCTAACGATCAGAGACCTTCGTTCAAACCCGACGTATGGCTAAACGCTCACGCAGCTAAGTAATAATCATGCTCATTGCTGCTTAACTTCGGTGATCGGTTGAGCCACGCGCGTGCCGAGCGGCTGCCTCAGCCGCATACAAAAATAATTATTAGAGGCGGGGTAGGGCACAAAAGGGAAGGGTAGGCAAAGCGAGGTACCTCAATTTTTTTTCATCTAATTACTATAAATACGATATATTTGCGTATTTTTAGCTTTACGCATGACATCTGGGGCAATATGGACCAGCCGAAAATTCTGAAATATGATTCTTCCAAATTTTATCGTTAATTTAAAAAAAATTTCCTATAGTAATTCATTTTTCGACTGATTTTTTATAGCTGGTGTTAAACTACCGGTGTAAAACCGGGGTAAACTGTGTCCGCTTGGAGTATTAACTTTATAGATTATAAAACACCAAAAATGTCAGTTCTTTATGAGCAAGTATAGTAATTAAGAAAGTAAAAATATTCACAAAGTAAAATATTTTCACACTGGTAAAGAATATCTACACTGGCGGCGGCGCTATTTTAACACTGGGAAATTTTTTTGAACACCGGTACAGAATATTTACACCGGCGGTGGCGTTATTTTCACACCGCTTTTGACGTTGAAATTGAACACCACCGATTTTAACACCTACACTGTTTGGACTTACCTCAGTGATTTTTTAGTGTAGTTTAACTAATGTAATTGGTGATAAGTTAACTTTGAGTATAATCAAATATTGTATTTAATAGGCCTTTTCAGTGTGCATATCTCAATATCTGCCATGTTTTTCGGCCTGTTTATACGTCTATAAGCAGTGTATGTGTATGTGCGCTCAGCAATTTGTATGAAAAGTGTCCAAAACTTTTAGATTGCCGCCTTTAAGACATGGTGGATGCGTTTGCGCTGAACTTGTCGTGAAAAGGCTTTTTTAACACTTTCATGAGTTGCAATAAGTTGCAACAGTCATATTGGTTAAGTGAAAATTCAGATATTGTACTGTTAGTAAATAAAACGACAAAAAAATCATATTTAAAAACCATATTTATATTCATTCACGAAATTAGGTTACAATAAGGACATCAGTCCCTTCAAAGACGTTTAGGTTTACAATTTTTGAAAAAGATCCACAACAAACAATAAACATAGACAGATAATATCTTCTTTCTATTATTTATCGCTGCCCGCAACCTCCAAATCACTCGTCTAAATTATTCTATCGCTACCAAAGGAAAAATTCTTGCATAATTAATTTAAACTTCAGCTGCGCACATAACACTAGAATAACAATCTATGGGAATAATTAAAACAGCAATAACAAGTATGGGAAATGCTACCAATTTGTATTGTCAAGACAACACTATTTCTATTCGAAATTAAAGATACTCAATGCAGCAATCTAGCATTGCCAATTCAACGATACATTTTATGACAACTATCTACCATTAGCAAATCTTCCGATGGTTAATCGTAACCACATTTTTATTAACTGCATGTATAAAGTTCGAAAAATATTTATGAAGATGAAACTTAAAAATCGTCGTATAAGTTAATGAGTATCTTAACTGACACTAAAAAATTGTTGACTTTATGGTAAATCTAAGTTACTAATTAGTTGCACGATAATCGACAATTAATTTCAATTGAAAAAAATGTTAACAAATTTTTTGTGTACTTCTTGGGTAGGGCATTAGATTATTAAAAAATTAATGATGAAATTATATGGTTTAATTTTAGTATCAGGCACGATTGAGGCTTCCGGATACACTTTTGCACTCCCAGAAAATGCAGTGCGTAGATCACATCATTGAGGTTCTTGATCTCACTGGCTGCCAAGATACGAGTAAGTATAATATGATTACTTTAATCCAGTTATAAACTAAACAAGTTACCATACTTAAATGCCCTAGGGAAAACGAATCATATACAGCCAAATATGGATATCTATAGCCACATATATAACTAAATATAGTTAATCCTAGTGAAATATAACTATCTGTAGCATGGGATGATATTTAATGTCGCGCGAAAAAACCAACTACTTAATTATTTTGAGTCTCGTATGAAAATTTGGTAATTTATCACGGTCTAAAATTCCTTTTCATAAATTAGGTCAATACTTCCTTTCTAACTTTCTGCAATAGTATATTATGTAACAAGGGATGAAACAAGACGATTTCAGACTAGGATGAGGTTGGCTGCCCGAGCAGCAGGCGAGGGCTAACATCACCCGCAGTCTGAAATCGTGTTTTATCCTGAGTCACACACTATACTTTTCATGATTACCTGATTCGGAACTTGAAGATTCAGTGTCAGTAGCCAGTAAGAAACAAGTTAATTTCAAGCTAATGATGCAGAGAACTGTTAGAGAATGAGAAGTATGTGATTTACAGTCACTTATTAAATAGTAAATAATACAAAAATATTATTTTCACTCATTTTTCAGTAATTTTATTTGGTTAATTAAAACTGTCACTTAAAAAATGAAATGAGTAAACTGAAGTGACAAGTAAACAAATGAGAGTAATAAGGCTGCAAATGAATATTAAATATAACTAACACAGGGCAGAAACAATTGTGTTTCTTCTCAAGGGAAGAAACACGCATGTTTCTGCCCGCTGTGAAGGGATTTATGAATTACAAATTTGCTAGCAGTCGTTTGCAGCATCGGCTTGAAATTAGCTTATTTCGACGGGCTGTAGAAACACTGGAACTTCAAGTTTCGTTGCTGGTATCATGAAAAGAAAATTGTAAATTCGCAAAAATTCGCGAAGTTATTGTTTTCACCCCGATTCTCGAAAATCAAGAAGACGCAAGTAAAGTTGGGCATCAAATTTATTCCGATTTTCTGCGCAATGTTGCCAGTTACTACAAGCGACTCATTTCCAGTATTTAATTCATCTCTTTCTATAATATTTTTATTTACCACCTTTTTATTTAATGCCCTTACTTCCGCCCAAAACGACACTCTTAGTCAAAAAATATAATCAAGTGACTAAGGGTAAACGTTGACCGGAGATTTAATTAAAAATCCTAACTACGCGAGGTATCCTAACCACAGCCACAATGAGTCCATACCTCTCTTGAGTCAAACACTATATATATTACCATCTCAGGAAAAAAGAGACTCCGGCCGAAGAGGGCTTGGCACGTTTTCCCGTGGCACCAGTTTCCTGTCCGAGTGAACAGATTGCTTCTTAATAAAATGGTGAGATGCAACTTCTCGTCAATAACCTAAAAAGAGTTCCTAAAAAAGTATTTCATCCGCTTGTTTACATTCAGTTTCGAACAAGCTATTATCTCACTTGATCAGTGCTTTATAGATTTGTTTTTCCGCTTTCCAAGCTCAGAAGCAATTAAAGTTTTTGAAAGCCAAATCAGAGACCGTATAAACTCGTCGATAATTCGTAGAGGCAAATGTTGGCTTCCCGCAACTTCAGCTTTGTAACTATACAGTAAGCTGTAGACAGTTAGAGCTGCTAATGGTTGGCATGCTAGTAGCGAAACTCACGAAGAGGGCGGTGCTCGCTGGCTTGGTGCCCAATATGAGGCTTGAACTCAGTGCATTTCAGCAGTAAGTGTTGAATGGTATCCCCTCCTTTGTTACATTGGGGACATTTATGATCTTTTAAAAGTCTGTACTTTAAGAGTCTATTTTTGAAACAGCCATGATCGGTTAAAATCTGAGTAAGTCAGAAATGAGGGCTGATGTGTTTGTTCGATTGACGTTTAGCAATGTCTCGGAAGAAATTAAATGTCATTCATCCTTTATTCGTTGTGGACCACTTGTCTTGCCATCTGCGAACGGTTTCTTTTTTTAGGGAGTCAAGGCCTTCTTTATAATCTGGCTGCACAGTCACGAATCCAAGGGTTACCTGTTTGCCAATGCGAGAATTGTAGCGGGTGCAACGTTCTTCAATTACAAGCCAAATGGACACTGCCCTGCAACGACACAAAGTCCCTCATACGATGCCGTCTTGTATGAAAACGCCATCGTAATCAGGGCTCGCCGTTGCAGGGCCCTGAGAGCCAATCCTCCATTCTACACAGGTCACTCCAATCTGCTGCCGCATAAGTGACAACAGGCAGGAAGTAGCCCCTGTAGATGGTGGACATAGCCAAAAGGACAGTCCCCTTCAGTCGTGCGAGACGTCGTGGACGACCAAAGATTTTATCTAATTTGGCGCGCCTTGTCTTTATGTGTGTTGTTGGTTTGCATTCCTGGTTAAAATGTACTCCTAAGTATCTAACGCTCTTTTAGAATGCTATTTTTGTTTTACCTATTACGATTTTCGATTTTGAAGTATTTCTACAAATCCTGTGTTTGAATCCAACACTTGTCCAAGTGATTATTGTTACTCCAATTTTTTTATTTAACCCTTCCCCAGTTTGGAGTTTCAGTGTGAACTGCTTGTCAATAAAACCAATCACAGCTCTTTGTAAAGCTGTGTGAGTAATGGTTCAATCGTAGTAGTGCATACATGCGCCCCCTTCTACTATTTTTTTGCCCTTTCTCTACTGAATAGGCTAGAGCTCGCTCACTTAAAGACGAAGACATGCGATTTAAAATAAGAGTAGGGATTCAAAAACAATCGGAAAATGATTAGAATTTCTATTTCATTGAGTCCATAAATTTCACGATGTTGACCACCGTACCCAGTGAACACATGATCTTGTTTTGATGTCATACGTAGGTCATCGAAATGTCACGGCATCTTATATAAATTTAATGTCAATGTGACGTTCTAAATGACTTTAATATGATGCAAAAGCTTGATATCATATTGATGTAAGCATGACTCTTGTGTAACATCACAGTTGTGACTTATGTATTACGTACGCTTGACATAAAATCTATATCACATTGTTACGTAGTAATAAAGTCATTATTGTATATCATAATGACGTAATTTTAAAATCATACATTTATGTCAGTAGCAAAGTCACTGTTATACGTATTATAGATGTCACTCTTAAATCATATCATTACATCAGTGACAAATCAATATTTTACGCAATTTTGATGTAATTTCTGAGTCATAATGTATTTATCATCTATTTATTAAAATAAAACATTCATAGAATGAATTTTCAAAAATGTGTAAATATGTAAGAATAACAACTAAATGTCGAACGTTTTTGGGGCCAATGTAATCGATAAACTCGATAATAGATTTCAGACGTTTTAGATTAAAACATTAGCGTAAGCATAAAAAAATTATCTTCATTTTTTTAGATGATATACCGAAAATATCATTGAGAATGAAAAAGAAAACGTAACAATAGTTTGAACTCTTTTGATATTAAGAATGTAAAGTGTAATATTGCAATTTGTCAATCGATTGAATTTCATACAATTTTGTGAAATTATTTAATAATTCGCAAAATTTTATATAAGATTTTGTAAATTTCACATCACAACAGAAAATTAAAAAATTTGAAGAAACTTAATAAAATGTTTTATAATTATCATCGAGGCCGACAAATGTTGTTTTTATAAAATTTTATAAGTTCATGGAGTTCTTTTAAATTTTGTTAAAATCCATTACGAAACCTTATGAACTCTGTCTTTACCGGCATTTCACTCTAAATACATCAATTAAGCACAAGACTTGAACTCTTGTGATGTGGACTAGTGATCAACGTTCAGGACTACCAGCCAAGAAGAGCCGTGTTCGAACCCAGCAGACGCCCAGAGTTTTTTCATAATTTACTGCTATTAATTCTTATATCTGATTTTGTAATGCGTTCGCGAGGTAATAAACAAATCGAATATATGGTATTTAATTTTTTTTTTTTTTTTTTTTTTTTCAAAACTATTTTTTCCGGATTGATCATTTTGACATCATCCATATGTCATACTGACATCATGGAATGTCACACAGACATCACATTTACGTCATATATACGTCATCAGTTTTACATCATAATCTTACGTAAAAAAGTGTGAAATAATGAGTCACACCTGACTCATTCATGATTTATATCTTAGGTAAATGATGATATAGCGTAACGTCACTTTGACGTCAAATTTACATCAATGTGTTTACTGGGTAGTTTATACTAAAGAGCTCAATCCTTTGTGTTATCGGTAGGTAGTATTATTTCAACGAAAATTTATAATGACTCCACCATTACGAAAACTAATAGAAAAAAATCGCGTTCAAGTGTAGGCCACATGCGATAGGGATTTGACCTTCCACTTTCGGTTAAAGCAACACCATGAAACATTTCGTACAATTGCGACACTAGATTTATACCCAATTTTCAATGTATTTGAATGATGGTTTTACAGTAGTTTTTTCTTAATTTTATGGTGATTTTAAACCAGGAAAAAATAATTCTAGATACAGTAATTATTGTCGAAAAACCAGTAAATAAATAACTTCAATTAACTGTTCGCATGGTCATCACATTATTGTTTATGTTTTCAAATTGAACGAACCATAATTCAATGATGTTGTCTCAAATTTTATGATGGTATTTTACTATCATAAAAATATTCCTCTAATTCATCAAAAAAGTTCATCTAATAAAATGATTATCAAAAAATATGTAATTTTCATTGATAAACCATATTTAGCTAAATTATTAGTTTACTTAAGTACATGTTTTACGCAAAATTTCTTTTATTTACAATTTAGACTTGCGGTATTCAACTGTTTTTCTATGATTAATAAGAATTGATTTGTATTTATATTAAACGAAATATCACTATTAATTGCAAAAAAGTTTTTGCTCGATTAAAAACAATAGTTCATAAAAACATTGTGCAAAACTGGAACACTGGAAGGGGATCACTGCAAAAATGCAGTGGAAAGGTGGTGTGAATTTAGTGTCGTAATTTCACAAAAGACACTGCGTTTCCATGGTGAAACCACTGTCAATGCAAATTGAAAACCAGACAGCATTCAAATCGGAATAAGTTTTGTAACTTCTAAATGTATTTATTTATTTAACTTCTTTATGAAGTAAAAATCAGGAGCTCCTTAAAGACGTCATGGTAAATTCATACTGAAGTCTTATTTGCGAAATCAGAAAAAAGAACTCTTTGAGAACTCTTTTCAAAGAAGTTTTAGTGAGTTCGCTAGGTGGCTCATTCAACATCTTAAAAACTTCTTAAAGACTTCTTTAAGATGTTGATGAGACGTTCAAATCATAAATAGGAACTCATTCAGAACTCCTTATGAAGTCATTTTGCTATTTGGAAACATTGCAGGCGTGTTCGAACCACAGAACCACCGTATTTTCATATTGCTTTCGCCATGGCGTTGAAACCGTAAGGGTCTGACTTTTTAAATTAAATTCTACAGATTATTAATTGTAAATAATGAAATTAAAATTTAGAAATAATATTAGCACAAGTTTATAAAAATGCCCTAAATGGTACGATTGGTACAAACAAATATCGATATTAACTTATTAACATTTATTAATTTAAAATCACAATTACATATAAAATTACTATATAAAAAGTATATTAGTTACTAAGGTCGAGTAATCAATACGAAAAAAAAAAGCATACACAAAATGAATTATATTGATATTATTTATTTTAGTTATTGGAGACTACACAAAACGAGGTCTTTCCGGAGGAGAAAAAAAGAGAACTAGTATAGCTTGCGAGTTACTCACAAATCCATCATTAATGTTGCTCGATGTAAGTTTACTATTATTTTATAACTTTTTGTTTAGTACTAATAATTTTGAATTCATCATTTTCAAAATTGATAATGAAAAATAAAATTTATTGAAATCAGTCTCAAAACTCAATAACACAATCTTAAGAGATATTTAAAGACTTTCAAATCTCATAAATGATCACATCCTGAATTCATCCAGTTAAACTAGAATGAAAATATTGGGCCCAGTCAATTCTGATTTACGGCAAGTAAGCCTCTGTTCCACTTAACTAAGACTTAAAGACATGTCGACCACAATTTTGGTTTGAAATTTTTCATGCGATTGGACAAAGAATGTACTACTTAAACCAAGAGTTAAAATTTTTTTAACCAACTACCTTCATTTTTAGTTCAGTTAATCGTTTTTATCCGGGTATTTTCTAATCAGGGTAATTCGCTACCATGATAATACTTGAATTCAAGCGTTACTTCCGCGTTACATAAATCTATAAAAAAATTTTAGCGGACAATATTCCTTTGTCCATTATATTGACTAATTTTGGTCCCTTCAGTATCCAGGATTTCGACCAATAGCCTACACAATAAATCTCTCTTTAAGTTATGAATTTTATTTAATTTAATTGAACAAAATAGTCTTTTGCTTAAATATTTAGCAGATTTGAGCCAACAGCAATTTTATTAGGCAAACTAAATCTAGTCTGCAGCACTATATTTTTTTCTCAGTCTTTAATTAAGTAAAAAATTATCAGAATATAAATAAATGGACCATTAAAATAATTAATCTGAAACTTGTTAGAATCTTGCACCAGTATGGGGTATTTATGATGCTATTTTTAAGGCAACTGATTGTTAAAAACAAGAAGACTATTTCAAAGGTTAAGATCTTGGCTGTTTAAATTGTAAACAAAGCTTTTTTTTTCAGAGAATCGGTAAAAATTAATTTATATATTGTATGTGCTTGTATGTATATGTATTAGGGTGGTCCTTAGCAGGGATGTTTTCGAATTTCTTTGCTCCCACGGGCTCGAATGCTTCCAAATGGATAAAAAAAAAAATCCCTCAAAATTTGAGCTCTTAATATTGGCTTTAAAATAGTCCGCATTCCAACCATAGTTTCTTATGGAAATAACATGGGAAAAATTTCTTTCGTTCTTCAAAATTTTATAACTTGGGAACAGCTAATTCTAAAATAATGAAACATACATATTTTTACAGAGAATTTACTGCTCTACAAAAAAGATCTCTATGATTTCTCGCTAATTTATTGGTTCAAAAGTTATTCGAGCTCAAAGTTTAATTTTTATATAATTGTCAATCTTATTAAGTATTTTTATGAGATATCTACTTGTGCTATAAAATTTATGAATTTTTTTTTTAAGTTATTTTATTTATGATCAATTCATATTCATATAATTTTTAACTTCCCGCTAAGAAAATTGTAAATTTTCAAAAATTTTAGGAAGTTATTGTTTTCACCCCGATTTTCAAAAATATATTAATATTCAAATAAAAATATATTTTTACATACTTTCAAGGAACCAACAAGCGGTTTGGATTCACACTCTGCCCAAGCCTTAATTTCAAGACTGAAAAAATATGCTGAACAAGAAGGCAAAAGTATAGTGGTAACCGTACATCAGCCAAGCTCTAGGATGTTTCATAGTTTCAGCAAACTTTTATTGCTCAGTCGTGGGCAAGTTGCATATTATGGTTCTACAACAAACATTGGAAGATTTTTTGCCACTATCGGACTAACTTTACTTCCTCATTACAATCCTGCTGATTTCATACGTAATTATGTTTTTATTTTCTAAAGTCATGTTATTGAATAAATATAGGGGAAAGCTGTTGCCACGACATCTTAACAATAAAATAGATCAACCTATTTTTTAATTTCTTATTAATTTACACACATCTTCCTTATAAACTTAAATTCGTTTCGATTGGAACTTGGGGCTGCTTGATAAGCGTTCTGATTGGTTCAATTAAAACTGATTGATTTCGATTAAAATCGGATTGACTTGAAATCGAATTTGTTTAGTTTTAATCAAAGTTTACAATCAGGGTATTAAGAATACGTTATGCTTTTTCATAGTTTCGGTTATGTTTTAACGATAAACAACGCAATAGAGTCATTTTATGTTATTGTTCTAAATTTAAGTTCCCCCGTATTGAACGCAGCCCTGATTGTTTCGTAGTCACCGTGAATTAATCATTAAATTATGGTTAATTTATAGCCAAGCACGTCAACTTTACATCACTGACATAAAATTCTCTATTCACTGTTATAAGTTGGTCATTTCACAATAAATAACTAATACACTTGCTCAAATGTAATACCATATACAATTATTTACATGGTGATTATAAGGCTTATTTATATTAAATTATTTCATCAGGTATAAAAGATGCTGAAATTTAGAAACACTGAAAATGCAGTAGGAAACGGGTAGATACTAAAGATGAGAATAGGAAACTAGACGGCGTTACTTTCACAAAACAAACAAAAGAAGCGATGGGATTCAAAACAAAAATCCTCTTGAACAAAAAATTTCATGTATATTTTGTGGAAAAAAGTTTTAAAATATGCTCTGAACAAACGCCATAAAAATAATTAACAACAAGATCAGAATTTCTAATTAATAAAGATCAAGTTTATGAAAATATTATAAGAATATAATAAATTACAAATAAATTTTCGAACAGAGAACTTGGATAGTAGTTACTTTCACGACAAAAATTCAAGCTTGTACGAATTTTCCCGAAACTCATAAATTAAATTAGAATTGTTCGAATTATAGATCAAAAACTGTTAAAATTAGTGTGCATTGAAGTTTGACGATGAATATCTTTTAAATGGTTAATTTAATCAACTAATCATAAGAAACCATTTTTATAGAGCAATGAATTTCCTATAAAGCCATGAGGTGCGCATATCATAATAATTTTTCTTTAACGAGTTATAAAACTCATAAGAAAAAAGAAATCTGCCTGAAAATAATCAAACTTTAACTTTTAATAATTTTTGAACGGTGAAGTTTACAAAAAAATTGTAAGATACCTTTTTTGTAGAGAATTCAATTTCCTATAAATATATATAACAGACATATATGTACAGCTAGAAAGAGATTAAAAATCACTTTAGCCTCAATAGCTTCATCGATAGAGAAGTTCAAACTGTTCTAGCGAAGTTATAACCAATCCCATCTGAACCTCTGAAGTACGAAAACGGATATAACTGCAATATCGAGGTTTAAATAAGGCTCTTTAATACATTTGTAATGTGTAGCATTGATCCTCAATTCAATTTCTTCAACCTTATTTATAATAGCCTGAATTGAAGATTGAAATTGAGGTTCTATTTTACGATTTAAGGCACCATATACAAATTCAATAGCAATTAGAAAATTTATTAATACAGATCATTAGCCTTTTTCCTTTACCAATAAATTAATTTGATCTACGAGTTTTTTTATTGTTAAAATATCGATCATACTATAAAAAAATTGATGATATAAAATAATCCAATTTGTGCAGTTGTCTATGTTTACACTTCGCTAAATTTTTTATCCTCGCCATGCTTAAGACATACTTATAGAGAACTTCACGTTAATACATGCGTATAATATCTCTTTAGGAATAATATAATTTATGAAAATTAAAAAAAGCTAAGGGTCAACTGAAGCAATTAGGAACACGGGTGTACTTAGTTTACTTTTGTTCGTTGCAGTGGAACAAATAAAGGGGCCGGAAGAAGTGAGAGAACGTATCATCGCAGCGGCCAAAGCAGCAAGACAGGGATCAGACTGCCCACTAGAACTTCGTGCTGACTATAATCCCAGTCGATATCCGCTATGTGACCATTTTATCCACTACCACGAACACCATATAACCCACAACGGTATTTTACATATAATTTATGCATTCATTGAATGCACAAATATATAATAATTTTTATTATTGATCTATTAAACTTAGCCAAATGATAAATGCATAACAGTTACATATTTCTTCACTTTTAATTATAATTCTAAACAGTGAAAGAAGATGAAGGCCGTACATTATGGCTGGATACACAAAGTCACGCTAGCAGTAGTGCTAGTTCAGCAGATGAAGATTATTCTTGGCAATGGCCGACAAGTTTTTGGTCTCAATTCAAAGTAAGATACATTTCTTTTTTCACTTATTTTTCAACGTTAATGAATACCAGTATTGTCTTGCATAGGTTTTATCCGAAAGAAATTTTCAAGAAGCTCGACCACGAATGTTATCGAGATTAAATTGGCTCCAAACAATTGCTCTAGGCATTTTAGCTGGGCTTCTTTGGCTTCGATTACCTAGAACTGAAGCAGCCCTCCATGATATTCAAGGATGGATGTTTTTTAGTACCACATACTGGATGCTGTTTGCACATTTTGGTGCTCTTTCTAGCTGTAAATAAACTAACTAAATATGTATTTTGACTTAATTATTAACAAATAAAACTAGAATTATTGTTCTTTTTTAGTTCCTCCTGAGCGTGAAGTTATAAATAAAGAGCGTATGTCAGGATCGTACCGACTGTCAGCTTATTATTTAGCCAAAATGGTTGGCGAACTACCACTAACGATAACTCTTCCGGCAGTATATCATATAATTAGTTATCCAATGTTAGGATTTCACAGTCCAGCAGTTTTTATGACATTACTTGCCTTTTTACTTCTGAACACTGTAGTGGCACAGGTATGAGACATTATAATTCCTATTTATTGATTGAATTCACCCTCATTAATATGCCTGTTTTATTTTTTCGAAAATAAAAAAAAATTATTTTTAGTATATTATTGCGTAAAATGACTAAAATTGATAAATTTATCAATTACAGAGTGTTGGTTTTTTTGTTGGGGCTTGTTGTTTGGATCTACAAGTAAGCATCACAGCTTCAGCACTCTACACTCTCGCTACACAATTATTAGGAGGTTACTTAGCGACTTCTGTACCACCCTGGCTTGCCTGGGCACGTTATACTAGCATGGTACATTATGCTTACCAAAATATGCAAATATTAGAATTTGGAGTTGGCGATCCTATAGCGTAAGTTTTAATGTTGATTTCAATTGCGGAGTTATACACTTTTGTTTATACAATGCAATAAATAAAATTCAAAATAGTAATTAATTCTAAGAAATCAATCCATTTAAATAGATGCTCGCAACCAAGTAAATTCCCAGAGTGCAAAAATGGAACAACGATTCCCGTGTCAGCAATACTTGAAAACCAGGGTGGTCAAAAAGGATCCAGTTTACCTTTATGGGCTAACACCGTTATTCTTTTAGCATTCTTGGTGGTGTTTCGAACGCTTGGATATCTAGTTCTTCGTTACTACCGGATACCTAAGTAATTATTCAACTTATTGGCCATATCGTATGCAGTTCTCTACTTCATTCTTCATAGAACTTCGATTAAATATAAATACTAATTTTCTGTTATTGATATTAGCTAACTCGGAAATGGAAATACTGCGAATTGTTACTTTTTTCGACTTTCGTTTATATTTTTATTATCGGATAGGAATCATTATTACATTAGGTTAGAAAATTGTGAACGAGATCAAACATTAATTGGAACCTATCATGAGGTTGATTAACGTATAGATTGAGGCGAGTTCTAATTGCTGTTTTTTTTATTATAATTATTATTATTATAATTATTATTATTATTATTATTATCATTTTTATTATTATTATTATTATTATTATTATTATTATTATTATTATTATTATTATTATTATTATTATTATTATTATTATTATTATTATTATTATTATTATTATTATTATTATTATTATTATTATTATTATTATTATTTATTTAAATATACCTTACCTTTGTTTTGTAATCTCACGAGTTCACGTTACCGATGATAAAGTAAGTAGTTTTGAATTGTTTTGTTACAAAAACTAAAATGAAAAAAAGAAAAACATATGAATATTACTGTTGTAAATTAATTTTTTTCTATTTTGTGTGAATTGCGAATTTTCGGTTCTAATACGTACATGCTATTAAATATAGTAATAGCTGAATTACTTTTCTATAAGCTCGATTGTATTTAGAAATACAAAATTAAAAGTACGATTAAAGTGCATTCATGAAGAAGACTATGATTTCTGTAGGTATTTCATGCAGAAAATATAAGCGTGGAAAAGTGGAAACAAATGCATAGCTGGATATAATAAATAGATTGAGTGTATTTATACACATACGATAATTATATCGCAAACAGCGTAATCTATCATAGCTGCATCATTAATCGAATAGATAGTTATGTTAAACTAGGAAAGAAATTGAACGAATTAATATATGATAACATAGGAAACCAATATAAGCGGAAGGAGATAACTGTGATTCCATTTATAAGGGAACGTTAATTTAATTAACATAATTTTACACTTCAAAACTGTTTGTCCAAAAACATTTGATTATATATATTTTTTTTAAAGTACATGAATAAGATAATAGTTAATTCTATTGACATCTTACAATTATATGCGTTTCAATATTCATTAATTCTAAAAACTATTGATTGACGTAAAGATCGGCTGGTTGCTTGGAGTACTTACAATCAAAATCATTAAATTGTTCTAAAACAAAATTCTAAGCAGAAAAACAAAGATGTAATGTTATGGTACATCAATGCGCTTAGAAGAACTCAAAGTAACAAGCCGATTTTGCCATGAATTTGTTCAGATCCAAAATAAGAACAGATGTGATTTAAAACTTCAAATCTATGAAGAGTGAATTAAAAAACAAGTACAATAATATCCTAAAGAATTTATAAATATTTAAAATTCAATTGATATCAAATCTATTAATGACGCCAAATTTTGAAGGATACTTACATGTATTTGTTTTCTTATTAATTAGGGTATTAGAAAAATTTGTATAAACTTTTTGATGCATTCACAAATAACTAACTCTTAAATTTATAATAAAAATTGACTGATAACTTTGTATAAATGATTTAAAAAGTATACAATAATGTCTACGTATTCGTTTTTGACATTTGAAATCGTTTTATATTTAAAACAAATGGTTTTCTAATTTTATATCTTAAAAGTTAGGTAATAAATTATATCATCTGTAATTACTGTTACGACCATTATCATCATCTCAAAATCATTATTATATCAATTATTATTAATCATAATAGAGGTACTTTTTTCAATTATGTATCCAAAAAATGATATGTATAAAATCAAAAGTAAATAAAGAATTTTTTAGTTACTTGATAAATAATATGAAACTTATTTTTAGCATTCGACTGAAACAGACTTACTGAAAAAAAATAATACTTTTATAGATTCAACTAGTAACTATTCAAAATATAATAACGATGATCGAAAAACAAAAATCTGTAACGAAATAATTAAAAAGCAAAAATATTGTAAACTAATGGATTAATCATATGTAATATTATTATAATTTCAATCAGAAAATATAAATAAAACAGAAGCTCTATCATGAATAATTTTGCATACTACTAATGCAAAGATTTGGCTATGCTCCATTACCGAATATCCATTTGACTTTTTTGTTACGATTAAAGTTAAAATATAATTGTTGAAAACTGATATATAGTTAAGACTGATAAAAAAGATACGATGTCATGATTGATGTATTTATTAAGTAAGTAAAAGTAGCTAAAACAATTCAAAGTCAAATTATAATTATAAAATAATTGACGTGCTTGTAAATTAATGAATATTATAAAACCCACGGTCAAGAATTCCGATCGAACCCACTTGAGAACAACGTAACATCGATCATTTTCCGATTCAATCTAAATTACTTCGATCGGAATTTCTAACCTAGGAAGACCGAAAAAGGTGTAAACTTTTTGCTGTATGACTGAAAATAATAATACTGAAAAATAATGTATAATGCAACTAATGAATTGAGTAATAAACAATCTCGTCACAAAACATATATATGTGAATAACGTTAACCATTTTATACATACGCTATATATATACATTGGGATGTTCGTTATTTCCCGAAAAAGATTTTTAATTTCCCGCTAAGAAAATTGTAAATTTTCAAAAATTTCAAGAAGTTATTGTTTTTACCCCGATTTTCGGAAATTGAGTTTTCATCAGATGTGGACGTTTTGAGGCTCTAGGAAGCTATTCTGACTACTTTCAGAATGATGTCGGAGTGTGTGTGTGTGTGTGTGTGTGTGTGTGTGTGTGTGTGTGTGTGTGTGTGTGTGTGTGTGTGTGTGTGTGTGTGTGTGTGTGTGTGTGTGTGAATAATTTTTTAACTAATCAACCGATTTTGATAGTTAAGGTGGCATTCGAAAGATCTTTTTGGCCATCAACTTCCCTGAGAATTTTGAAACATTTGATTAAATAGACTCGAAAATATTTGCAAATTACGAAAAAAAAAAAAAAATTTTTTTTTAGTTTTTTATTGATTTCTCAAAAACGACTTGAATGATCGGCTTCAAAATCCAATAAGCTCTAGAACTTCATAAGTCGCGTCGAATGCGATTTTAAACATCTCAATCGGTTAATTCGTTCGAGAGATATGTTGGAGAAAGACATTGTAAAAAGCGGTTTTTTTTTTATTATCTTTAAAATGACTCATCCGATCGATTTCAAAATCTAATCAGCTTAAAACTTTAAAAAATGCGTCGATTGCCACCTTAACCATCTCAATCGATTAATGCGTTCGAGAGATATCTTTGGAGAAGGAAATGGTGGAAAACGGGTTTTTCCAAATATCTTCGAAACGGCTGAACCAATCGATTTCAAATTCTAATCAGCTTTAGAACGTAATGAGACTCGCCGATTACCACCTCAAACGTCAAAATCGGTTAATTATTAGAAAAGATATCGGAGCTTGAAGCTTAAGAAAATAACATAAAATGTTATTTTTTCCGGATAAATCAAAATATAATGTGCTAAAATGTGTCTGAAATCATACTAACTTTTTCTCTTTATTGTCTCTTTCGATCGTCATATAATGTCATCTAACTTGTTAGTTTTTAATATTTTTCTCGGATTATTTCATATATTATTGCTCTGACCTAAATCAAAACTTATTCAAATCTTGATTTTCTGCTTCAATACATTTATTTCATAGAACGTAATCGGGACTAAAAATTTAAAAGCCGCTTCTTCATTAATGATTTTCGATTCTTAACTTTTCAATTTCTAGCATAAAACATAACTTGTTAAAGCTTGAGAAGGTCATAAAAAAATAATCGCATGTAATAGCATTTTCGAGCTGGAAGAGCTCGAAAATATATTCACAGTGATATTTTTAAGGTCCTTGAGCTCGAAAACAGCGGGAAGTTTTGGGGCTAGCCCGCAGGGTCAACTGACAGACCGATTTTTTTTATGTAATTTCTACGATTAATTATATATTGAGGTGTGTGTTTTCTTGAAATACGTTCATTGATTAGTCTATTTAAATTTATTTCTTGGTCAATAAGAATTTTATCTATGCCATCTATACATGAAAGAAAAATGTTATTGATAGTCAAATGTAAATAATTTATTTATTATCATAAGATAAGAGATCCAGTACCCGGCCAGGGAACTAGTACCCGATCACTCACGTATTTGTATATCTATATTTACTAGGGCGTTGAAAAAAAAAAAAAAAATAAAAAAAACAATTTTATTTTTTTATTCTAATCAGGCTCAACAGTTTGATTTAGATGCCAAAATAGGCCTCTAAAAATATGAGCCCCTAATATTATTAATATTAAAGTTGTCCGCATCGCACGTTTCGATTCCCCATAAGAATAACAGAGGAAAAAAAATTTTTTTTCTGATTTTTGTAACTAATAAACCACAAATCGCTCTGAAATTTCCATCGGATAATTTTATAGAGAATTGAACGCTCTACAAAAAAAGTCTCTTATCATTTTTTGATGAATTCATTTGTTCAAAAGTTATTACATTGTGAGAATTTTGACCTGTTACTGTATCATGAAAATCCTGTTGCTGCAACAGGATTTATCCAGTTGCCCCCTCAGAACTTCGTTCTGTTGCAGCGCCTATTTTTTTGCGTGTGAAGTGGTCGGGTACTAGTTCCCTGATTGGGTATTAGCTCTTTTACATTATTTATATTTAATTTCTATAATTACCAATAAGTTTCCATACTATTGGGTGTGGCCCACTTAGTTTGGACTTATTATGACGATGAAAACTTTCCGGACCATCGTTTGTTTTGATCAATCCATCATGAACACAGACATGGTTATCATTTTTTATCCCCATAGTTTTTACATAATTATGAAAAATTAAAATATTTACATCGGTTGCAATAAATTTATGAATTTCTTTATTCATGCAATTTTCAGCTTCTTGGAAGCGATCAGCAGGTAACAGTAGAATACTAAGGTACATTGACAGAACGGAATTCGGTACTTTTAATTTCAGCGCTTGCCATTTTCTAATCACTGCCAAAAATCAGTAATTATAAGAATATATAATTTTTAATTAAAAAATAATACGTATATTCAATATGCTCATTAGTCATCTACAATGTTCTAGATAGTTCTAAAAATTTCGTGATGCATCTGAAATGCTCTAAATTGAACTAAGTCGATTTAAATCATTTAACGTTAATTCTAATGAGTCTAGAATGTTTTAAATTGTTCTAAAAATTTTGAGACCCACCTGGAATGCTCAATATAGAATTTAGTTGATTTGAAACTCTTAAAATTAATTCTCATTAGTCTAAAATATTCTGGATTGTTCCGAATTTTTCGGGAATCAATCGGAAAGGAATTATCTTATCCGATAATTTTCAAATTTTTCAGAGCAATTCAAAAAATTGAGCACATAAGTAAATGCACCACCAAATAGTTAGATTTCCATGAAATCTACTAAAAATAACCCAGCGAAGCGGGTATACGCAGCTACTTTGGTATATAGCAGTACCTGAACGAAATGAAAAATGCAGCCGTGAATTTTCGCATTCAGAAAGCATTCCCTTAGTGCTTTTATTGTCGCTTTTTCGTAGTCTGTCATGAAGTGAATTTTTTCTCTGGTAATCCCGGTACATTATTTATATAAACAAAAATTTACACTTACATAGATCATCTTATTTGTAATTTTTTAAAATATTCATTAACGGACTGACTCTTTCTTCTGCTATGTTATATTTGCTTAATAAAATAAATAAATGAACAAATAAATTCAACAAATTCTGTGTATAACAAAGAAATAAAATAATTTTTTTTTTTAATTAAAAATTTTTAATTTACAACTTTATTATAACTATTATTTTTTTTTTTTTTAATTATTCAAAAACTGTTATTTATTTGCCATCTAGTGAATTTTTATTGAACTATCAATTGAAAAATTTGAAATCTGGGTAAAAGGAATCCGGGTTAACGGATGCCTGGGTAAAAGAAATCCTGATACCCAGAGTTTCTGATCAGAAAGTTAGTGTACATGAGTTGCGACCAACTTGTTAGCAACTTGGCGACAACTTATACTGTGACACTGTTGACGACAAATTGCTCAGCAGCTTGTCGACAATCTACTGCCGCAACCTGTCGCCAAATTTTTGAGCAACTTGTAGTCAACTTGTAGGCAACAGTTACACGAGCTGAAAATTGTCGACAAGTTTCTCCGAAAGTTGCCGTCAACTTATGGAAATGCAAACTTGGCGACAGGTTGCGGCAGTAGGTTGTCGTCAAGTTGCGGCCAACTTGGCTATCAGGGTTGTAGTTAACTTACAGTTAAGGTGGCTGTCAGGGATATCTTCTGAAATTGTTAAATCGAATCTAAAAAATTTAGGTTAACTTGAGCTACTACTGCAGTCAAATTTTGCTACTCAATTTTTTGATGTCTCGTATACGTAAAATAGCGGCTTTAATTTGACGTCAAATTTACGCTCAATTTGGTTGTTGGTTGAGCTCAACTAGCTATCAGGGTAGATAATGAAGTTTTACAAATTCCATTGCTAAATGGCGAAAGTTAGAAAAATCTAGAGATTTTAAATTGATGAATTTCATGTTCTACTATAAATAGGCATTATACCATAAGGATTATCAATTCTTTAAAAAATTATAAAATATCGCATTAACTTTTATAAAAATGTATAAAATTTCTTATGAGTTAAAAATTTTATAGCTCAATGTTCGAGCCAAGCAACCGCCAGAATAAACTCATAGATCATATAGGACTGAATCAGAGTTTTCAATTATCTTTTGCACAACTTAATATTTTTGTTTAATGATTATTGTTTGAAAAATTAAAATATATTTTATCAAGCAGTTCTCAGTGTTGAATTTTATAAAAATATATTTTCATAGTTTCTCTAACAAATTGATCTGAATAAATATTAATACATACAATAATTTATGTTAATTTTCAACACAGACTATTTGTGTTAAATTTCAACACGAAATTCGAGCAATATGAGAAGTAACTTCAACACTTTTTAAATGTTAACCCATACATTTTATTTATGTACCATTAATTTTTGTAAGTTATCAAAAGTGTTAATTATTATTTAACATTGATCTATTTTGTGATAGTAAACATGATCCTAAAGTTAACAGACAGTTAACAATTTTTTAATTTTTTCATCAACAAATCAATTACGAAAAAAGAATAAAAAATAAAAATATGCGCACGTAGAAAAGTAAAAAAGCCACAGATTCAATTTTTCAAATATTTGTTTTTTTTTTTTAAATTATACGAATTATACACTTTGTTATCTCAATTTTGTTATGTCCAATTGAAAATAAATAAAATCAATGTCACAAAAATAATAACTAACCAAGCAGAACTGATGCTTAATGGCGCTTCCCGCGTGAATAGAAGAAAGACATTTTTTTTAACACAATTCAACTGTCACTTCAACACTTTTTTGTGTTGATTTTAAAGTAACACTTAATAAATGTTGATAATATCGATATTTATACTAGGTAACACTTTTAAAGTGTTGGATAGTAAACCGATTAAAAATTTTAAAGTAATACAGAGAATTGTGTTGGTTTGACACAAAATAATCAATACAAAAAATTTAAGACTGATCGTTTTTATCACAGCTACACAATATTTTTTACTGTGTATGTTAATTTCTTAAATCTTATTGGGGATTTTCTAGTTTATAATCTTATTACCAATAGTATTATTATTAATATTCTTAAATTTGAAAGTTCCCGCTCGTACAGCCGGTTTCTTTTATACCTTATTATATAAGGAGAGGTAAAGAGCACTATGTAGTGTCGTAGTGTGTAACTCATTGGCTATACAATAGTCGTTTTTGTCAAACCAAAATGTCAGACGTCGATAATTGGATTGAGATAGCAAAACAATGCAAATATTTGCCAGAAAATGATCTCAAGGTATTTTATTAATTTAACAATAATATTTTTGTATAAATCTTAAATTTAATATTTATATAAACACTTATTTGTTTAAATTAATTAACTATAACTATTAAATTGAGGTTAGAATTATAACCCTTAATGAATCACAATAATTATTTTATCATTATTTATAATTATCAATAGAAACTCTGCGACATTGTATGTGATTTATTGCTGGAGGAGTCTAATATTCAACCAGTATCAACTCCAGTAACCGTTTGTGGTGATATTCACGGACAGGTAAACAATGAAAACACTTTGTTTGTCTAACTTTATTTTTAATATTTGTAAATTTTAATTTTTTTATTTAATTTATATCATAAATAATTATTTTTCTTATCTATTAATCTTTCAGTTTTATGATTTGGAAGAATTATTTCGCAATGGAGGTCCAGTGCCTGATACTAATTATATTTTTATGGGAGACTTTGTAGACAGAGGATACTACAGCTTAGAAACTTTTACACGATTGTTAACACTTAAAGCTAAATGGTCAGACAGAATAACATTATTACGTGGAAATCATGAATCACGACAAATTACACAAGTTTACGGATTTTATGGTATTTTTAATTAATTTTGTTTATTATTAGTTAAGCTTTTATTAAAAGCCCTTATTAAAAGAAAGGATTTAAAACGATAAGAAAAACAAAATTTTAAATACTTTTTAATGCTTTTGAATACTCCGAATACTTTTGAATCACTCTTCTTATGAGCATTGAACATTGCAAATCATTTCAAATCAAATCTTTTAATCCGGGAGGAGGATTTTGCCTTCTTTTCTTTTTTGCACTTGAATGGAACAGAGCTTTTCTTGTTGTACTTGTACACTGAATGGAAGCTTAGGCTAAATTTTTTCCAACAACCGAAAAAGAAATTTTTAATAAATTAGACCGAAAAAACAGTGGGCTGTCGATAACTGTAACCTTGTTAAGTCGAAATCTGCAGTAACTCAAAAAAAATTTGTATTCCCTTCCGCTGAACTCTTAAATACGCGATATCTTGAATTATTTAGACTCTGTAACTCGAATTTTAAAAGTGAAACTCTATAAGTCGAAGTTAGTAAAATATCAAGACGTTTTTCTCCGAACTTGGACAGTTTATAGCAATCAAATCTAAATCCCTATGGGAATGTTCAATGCTTCTTATATTCTTGTTTATAATGTATATTTCCTCTCTAAGTTATTTTCTTGCAAGGTTGTTAATTGTTAATCAGTTCGTATCTAGACATCATGAGTGCTAAACGAAAATTAACAACTTGCTTTATTACTTTATGCTTTATATAATAGAAATCAATTGTTTTCTTAATTTTTGGTCTAATCTACTTGCAAATTTCGAACATCTTGTTAAGTCAAAAACTCGGTAACTCGAAGTTTTTATCACTTCCCTTGAAGTTCGAGTTATCGAGAGTCCACTATAGTTAGATAATAAATTAGTGCATCGAGCTTTGATATGTATCTTGTGATAAGTGCTTTCATTTGAAAGAAAAACTTTGATAAATTTATCTGTGAACCCTTCTTAAGTTTTTTAAATAATTCAATTTATTGGCACAAGCTTTAAACTTAACATCTATTATTAATAAGAAATGATTCATTAAAATTTAAATTATTTATTTAATAAACATTACTATTTTTTAATAACAGATGAATGTGAAATGAAATATGGTAATGCAAATCCATGGAAATATTGTTGCAGAGTATTTGATTTACTTACAGTAGCTGCCGTATGTATATAATAATCAAAATAATAATGATTAATGTTATCTATTTTACTGTATGATGTATATTTATGTTGACAGTTAATCGATGAACAAGTACTTTGTGTACATGGTGGTCTATCTCCAGCTATCAGAACATTAGATCAAATTAGGACGATCGAAAGGAATCAAGAAATCCCTCATAAAGGTATTTATAAATCTATATCAATTTGTTTAGTATTTTATGTAATTTATTATTTTTTATTCAGGAAATTGTAGGTTCGTTGAAATTTTTTTCATTCACTTTTTTTTTGTAGGAGCGTTTTGTGATTTATTATGGTCTGATCCAGAAGATGTTGATGCGTGGGCGGTAAGTCCGCGTGGTGCTGGTTGGTTATTCGGAAGTAAAGTAACTCATAAATTTATGGAAATAAATGATTTAGAACTTATATGTAGAGCTCATCAATTAGTGCACGAAGGTAAACCATATATTTTATTAATCTTTATTTCAATAACTGGATACTCATAAATTTACACTTGCAATGTATAATGGATTTTTGAAAAAATATTTAATTCAATTAAATTATTGCTGATTAGTAAATTTTTTAACTAATGGAATTTTCATATTAGAGATTGGAAAAGAATTTCATTTTTATTAGAGTTTACAGTTGTTCAGTAGATCAAATACTTCAAAAATCAAATCCAAATTTTTAAAGTAAAAATTTTTAAACTTTAGTTTACTGTATGTACAAATTTCTGAAGTTCAAACTAACCAAAGTCCATAATTACAAAATTCGACTTTTATTACTTCGTATCAAGTTTTATATCATTGTAACTTAACATAGATTTTTATTACAGACTGATTCTTCTATTTTATATCTTTACTCAAAATAATTTATTCGTTAAAATCATTTAATATTAAAATAAGAAATGATAAATTAACAGAAAATCAAAATAAAACCATTTTAATTTTAGGATATAGGTACATGTTTGATGATAAACTTGTGACAGTATGGTCAGCACCTAATTATTGTTATCGTTGCGGAAATGTAGCTAGTATATTGCAGTTCACAACTGTTGATCAAAGAAGTACAATACTATTCCAAGCTGTGCCAGATTCTGAAAGAGTTATACCATCTTTGACTATTACTCCATATTTCTTGTGATCAATTATAGAATACTGTTTTTATATGGAATAGAAAATAATATACATACTTGGAATCATGATCTAATTCATGATCAATTCTCTAATTGATCAATGAATAGCTAATTATTCGTGGTTATTACATATTGTCGATTCTTTAGATAAAAAAAAAAGAAAACATAGAAAAGGAAAGATCACTTTAATCATGAAAAATTATATACTAATAATGAATTTCCACCGAATTTTCCATTATTTTATAATAAAAAAAAATGAAAAAATAACAAAAAAAACAATAAAAAAATAAAATTATGTAATTACATGATATACTTAGTCGAATGAACAAATCCATCCGGCATGATAATTAAATAAATAGTTGTACATTATAACGATAGTCATTGTAGACATCAATATAATAAATTGATCAGTTTTATTTTGCCTAGTATGTTGCCTGGAACTTGACACTCAGAGCTTTTGGATAAGTAGTTATTAATTTGTCGGCAATGGATTTTTAAAAGTCAGAATTATAAAAAAAAATATTTGTTAAACATTTAAACATTCCGGCAAACAAAAGGCTCTGCAACCAGTTAATGCTAGTTTTTTATTTAATATTCATACTCAATTGTATATTTTATTTAATATTATTATTATCTTAAGAAGACTACTATCTTTTAAATAATTCGAATCGAATGAGAACGTATATTGTATTCAAAATATTTTTATTTTTTTTTTTCATATTTAACGCGATGCAACTTATTAATTATAAATAGCATTCAAAATAATAAAAATCTATGTAAATTTTGAACAGGTATATTTAAATAAAAAAATTATCAAGTATTATAGATTTTTAGAGAATTAAGCTTGCAATAAATTTTCATTTGTTAGAAAATTAACAAAATTACTGACAATTAAGATCTAAAAAAATACATTATGTAATTTATAATATGAAACGTTCACAAAATAAACTCTGCATATATATTGTGTATGTATTTCGTGACGTATAACATTAATATGTATTTTTTTTTTTTTTTTTTTTTTCAGAGTTTAAAAAAGTGTAAATGTACGGAAAAATCATTACATTTTTTGTGGGTCGACATAAGCAAGAATTTATTGTAATCTTTATTCTCTGTAAATTTTTCATACATATATGATATAAAATATGCGTGTTGAAAATTAGATTTTCTACAAAAATACGAGAAAATAAAATAATGTTTTTTTTTTTAAGTTGGGTTGGTGGATACATTGGAGGCTCATTACTGGTGAATACTCCAATCAATATAATTACGATGTTTTTCCCAATCCGTCAATAGATCATTAAACTAAATGAAAAGAAATTAAATAAATTTCCGATGATCCTTTGATCAGTGCCTTTAGAAGCCTCACAAGACAGTCTATTGTTATACAAAGAAGAAAAAAAAATGCAAAACTTCATATCGATAAAAAAATGCAAACGAAAAAAAAGTTGAAATAAAAAATAAAAAAAAAAAAAATTGTCGCTAGACAATGCCTGAGCTTAAGAAGATAAAAAAAAAATCTTCGGAACATTTTTACTTTAAAATAAAAAACTTTCGATGTTTAATAATAGCAAATATTTTAATAAAAATACCATGCTGTCACATGAATAAAAGTAATTTTAACATAATGAGAAATTAATTAATTTGCTTGGTTAGACTTATCCCTTTTAGAAAGACATATCTTTATCCGTAACAATTTGTAAATAATTAATATTATATGGAATGTAAACACTTATAAAAAAAAGTTTTTAAAAATTGTTTTTAATTTTGCTATAAGATAGTAATAATTATGAAATTTGCTGCCAAGTTAAATATCTTTTTTTCTCTTTTTTGCTTTAATTTATATGTGCCTGAATGTAGATAAACTGTAAAATAATTAAATAGTTTAAAAATAATTTCTTTTCTGACAGTTTTTGAATTAGAAAAAAAATTTTCTAAAATAAATGAATAAATAAATAAGTGAGATAGTAATGTGAAATGTTTATATGGCTAAGGTAATTTAGTAAACTAAAATTATAATAAAGTATTAACCTTTATGCCAATTAAAGCATTTACAACTATTATCTCTTTAATGTTTCTACTGTGATTGATTCAATCTTATCGTAGGATCAAGTACTTGATCATACAAGTAGCTTGAAAACTTGCGCATAATTATCGAAGATCTCACAGGTTGGAAAATCATTGTAATAACCGTCATGTACCTTGAAAGTATGTTTTGGAACGTCTGTAATAAAAATACGTAAAAAAAGCAACTGTAGATATCTTAAATAACTATATGCATCGTTTTTTTTTCTTTAAACTCTTTGAGCGTTATTAAAATTTTCAGCAATCAACTTGTGAGTGATAGTAGGGACACAATTAGTCAAATTCAAGCTCGTTGTTGTATTAATGTAATCTCTCTTACTTTGACAAAGCAGGGCTTGAAATTTCTGGAATCAGTTACAGAATACACGATAATAGACGGACATTTCTACCACTTTTTTGTAAGAAATGGGGGAGATTCGAAGTTAAGGAGTGTAAAAAGTAAAGAAATTTCACTGTATTCCTCTATGTGAAAAGTTCTTCTAATTGCTGATTTGATTGTGAAAGGGATAAACTAGTTTGTTATTTAGCAGATAACTTATTCCTTTTTCAAAATTTCGACGATTGTCATTAACAGAGCGATGGGTTAGCTATCCTATGATCATGCATGTGTAGTTGTAAACTATCGTACCTACCCTGGCAGACCCAATACTACGGTAGAATTGAAATAAATTACCGTATAGTACAGTACTAGGGTAAGAAACCGCAACCGACCGTAATCGCACCGCAATTTACCGTAATCCTACGATATCATTACTACGAGTACGATAAATTTACGGTAGAACATGGTAGCCACATTTCTGGAAAACCTGAAAATGTCAGGAAATTTCGTCAGAAAACTGGAAAAATTTTCACTTTTCTTTTTCTTGACTGAAAAAATTCGACAAATTTTGTTTTCTGTCAAAACTTTTCATAAAGTGACGCGGTGCGAATGCGATTGTAATACCATCTTGAAAAAAAATTAGTAGAAATTAATTCCAATAGCGAAAAAACGAAGCAGTTAGAATTAAAAAGGCTGTTAGAAAAAAAAAATCTTAATAGTAACCAATCGTCAGGATCTTCAAGCTATTAATATCCATATTAATAAGTTAAAAAACCAACAAAATTAAGCGTATGCATAAGTATAGAACTAATAAGTTTCACTATATTTATTATTGGCGTACTTCATTAACACTTTATTAATATTCTATAAAATGTCCTTATTTCTGAAATTTATTCTAGTGAAAATGAAAAATTTATTTATATTTTATTATAGAGTAAGTTATATAAAAACACGGATTTAAAATCAAAAATAAAAAATTATTCATTTCATAAATAATAAAAAAAAAAAAAAACAATGAACATTGACAAATAATGAAATAAAGTTTAATTTAACGACAATGGATGATTATTGATTAAGCTGATTTATACTATTTTATTTTAAATTAAACAAATATTTCCAATATTTTTATATTACTAGATCCAGTCAGGGAATTTCTGAATAATTTGACTGGAATACCTGAAAAAGTCAGGAAATTTCAATCTCAAAAATCTGTGGCCACCATGTAGAACTACGATAAAAATACGATAACTATTTGTGCGATCATCAATAGCAAAGTTCTGGTTCTTGATTAAAAGTAATATCTTTAAGTATTGTTAATTACAGTAGAGTTACAGTAAAGCCTACTTTTCACCGTACACTACCATATTATATAGTGAGCTTCCCTCACGGCTTTGAACCCACTCTGTACATACTCCAGAAACATTATGTAAGCATGCTGGTTCCAGCGTGTTTACAGATTGTTTTTTTCCATTTGTGCATAAAGTTTCCAGAGTGTATCCATCAGTGAATAACTAAAAAAGTTTATCGCAAAACATATAAAGATATTAATAAAGTATGATGGTATTGGAACCAAAATCGTATAATAGGTTTTGGGAAATGTTGAGACAATGTGCTTGTCTTGGTACTTCTCAGCCCTGCAATATATTTTCGCCCGTCTCGTTACCGGCCCAAAACGCAATTTGTCATATGCCATGGTCAGATGACATGAAATCTCAAAGACGCATATGACTGTAAGATAAGTGGGGAGCAAGTCCAAAAATCGAGACCTAAGACTGCATCGATGAAACACTTCGATCTTGGATTCTACAGTGCTCACGCGCTACAAAATATTCTAGTTACCTGTTGCAAGAGATCAATTGCTATCTAAATAATTCATTAAAAACAGTGATAATTTCGCAATTATTTTCTTTTAATTAAAGAAAAATTATAAGATTTATCAGTTTAGTCTTTTCATTCTGGTTATGACATGTATCCGCTGTGGAAATGTTCTGGTTTCAACATGTATTTATTCGAGACACACCCTGAAAATATTCTGATTTCTGCAAGTATACACCCTGGAAACCTTCCGGATGTGTTCACTCTGGTTATATTATGGTTACGATATTTATACACTCTGAAAACATTCTGGTTTTGACATTTATTCACTCAGAATATACTCTGGAAACTTTATGTACAAATGGAAAAAATCAATCTGTAATTACGCTGAAACCAGTATGGTTACATAATTTTTCCACTTACCCACTAGAAACAGAGCTATAACAATTTCAAATTCACTTTTAGTCCGATTGCGGTTTTTTCCATCACCATAAATGAACTATATATGAACTTTAATTACATTCATTTTAACCGAAGTTATTAAATAGATTATTGCTTCACTTCATTCTAATATTTTTCCAATGACCAGCCGAATTTTACCATATTATAATTACTCCCCAGATAGCAAAACGTCTTGATGAGTTCTGAATGAGTTCCTATTTATAATTTGGACGTCTCATCAACAGCTTAAAGAAGTCTTTAAGAAACTCTCAAGATGTCGAATGAGCCACTTAGCGAACTCACTAAAACTTCTTTGAAAAGAGTTCTCAAAGAGTTCTTTTTTCTGACTTCGCAAATAAGACTTCAGTATGAATTTACCATGACGTCTTAAAGAACTCCTAATTTTGACTTCATAAAGAAGTTCAAAATAAGAATACGTTTAGACGTCACAAAACTAACGTCTTATTTATGGAGTCTTTAAGAACTCTTAATTAAGAGTTCTTAAAAATCACACCTTTAAGAAGTCATAATGACATTATAAGAATTCTTAAGGACGCCTTCAAAACGACGTTGTAAAGCAGTCATTCCGACTTAAATGCTGTCTGGGTCTACTATACACTGAGTAAGATTTCTTAATTCAAGTATTAGTTTACTTGAATAGTGCCAAGAAAATATATTCTTAAATGTAGTGAAAATGTATTGTCGGTAGAAATTTATGAGTAGATTGAAGCAATTGTTATAAAAAGAAGAAATATTATATTTCGATGTAGTAAATTTTTTCTTGTTTTTAGTATTATGAGTCAGTAAACATGTTTACTCGAATTTAATTTTTTTTACTCTCAGTGTAATAAAATCGTAATTGACCTCACTTTGCCGCATTTTTCTACGGTGAAAGTAACCGTACACACAAAAATTTAAACTTTCATGTTTTTTATATATCTTTATTTTTTTTTAATTTTCGTAGAGCACGGCAAGACATCACATTTTTTAAGCTCGAAAATTTATGCACAATATTGTTTTCAAGTTCAAGGAGCTAAAAAACAGCGGGAAGTTTTGGGACACCCGCGCAGGCTCAACCACTCTTCAGATTTTTTTTCACGTTCTTGCTACGAGCATAAGCCAAATGAGAAAAATTTTTTACGCTCCAAAGTTTGATTGATAGATTATAGCGTTTGGAAATTTTTGAAAAGCTCATTTACATTCAAGTTGACGACACTCTAGTGTGCGAATAATTATAATAATTATTGCCTTACAATGAATAATATTTCATAGTATACTGAGCAGGAAATAGTATATTGTGTGACAAGATATAAAACAAGACGATTTCAGTTAAAAGTAAAGATGACTATTCGAGCCGAAAGCAAGGGTTGACGTCTGAAATCGTGTTTTATCCCATGTTCGAACTATATTTTTTATATTACTAGCATTTATACTGGGAATTTGAATGTCTAATGAATTGAAACAGCATGAGTCAGTTGAAACAGGTGAATTTTTGACCGATATCGCAGCAAGATGGTGTATTTTAAATATTCGAATTTAAAGAATTTAAAAAAAAAAAAATGACTATTAATTTACAGATTTTTTCTATCGGAAGTCATATTATTTTGTTAATTTTCCAAAATTAGTGTAACGAGACCGAAGTCCGCCTCCGTTTTACAGGAGGTCGATTCCTCACCCTTTTCGGTATACTCGCGCAGCGACATCGTTACTTCCGCCCCAGACGTCATTCTTAATCGAAAAATATAATCAAGTGACTAAAGGTGAACATTAATTGGATACAGCCACCATGAGTCCATACCTCTGTAGGCCACACACTCCGGAAATCTCAATAAATAAAGAGACTGATGGTCGAAGAGGGCTTGAAGCGACCCTCCGTGGCACCAGTTTCTTGTACTGGTGAACAAGTTGCTTCGGGATAAAAAAGTAAGACGCAACCTCGCCTCAACATCTAAAAAAGGATCCCCTCCATTTATAATTACTTAGATTTCAAACATGCCACTAATACAACGTTGCCCTCATCCATCACTAGGTGATTTTCTCTGCCTTCGGTTCGGGTAGGCAATTATACATGTGGGTGAGAATGTCCTACTCTCCTCCCTTGGTGTGTTATATACTGTTTCAAGTACAATAAAGTTTTTCAATGAAAATAAAATTTTTTAAATAATACTAGAAATAAATTTTTGAGACAAAAGTATATTTTATATGATTAATAATCAAGTAAATCTTTTAATCACTAATATTCATTTTGTTAAAAGTATCTTTTCTTCGCTCAATGATATATGGGTTAAATAATAGACAGTTATTAATATTTAATCAATTTGTTTATTCGTAATAATATTATTTTCATCATATATATAATAATTCTATCAATATATAATAATATAGTGTATTTATGTTCATTATGTATAATATATTATCTACATTTATAATCCCTATTGAAAGGCATCTCCAACCAGACTTCAGATTTATTTTTTTTAAAATATCTTATTTATTCCATAAAAATACAGGGGGCTTTCACACACTTTTTAGTCAAAATAAATTCGCTTTGTTGATTTACATTATATCAATTATCTACTCATTTTTTTTGTTCCTCGGTAAATCACGTTCGTCAAATATTTATATTAATAAAATTAAAAAAATTGTTATAAAATATAATAAACAAATATCTAATAAAAAATTTCAATGCTTATTTATAATGATAAAATTACAACAAAAAAAAATTTCTTTTTCTTTGTTACATTACAATTTTTTTTTTCTTCATTTTATAACCATTTTGAATTAATTTACTTATTTTTCTTTAATACTGTTTTTGTTACTGGACTTTTGTTCTAAAATTTTTTATTCTTTTGATAATGAAATTTATTAAAATACTTTTGAATAAAAAAAATTTTTTTGTTCTTCAGACAAAGCGAATTATATCTTCTTTAGTTAAGTGCACAATCTTATTTTACAAAAGGAATAATTATTTTATTTATTTACTTATTTTTTCTTTAAAATAAACGAATAATAAAAGTATACTTTCTAAACGTAGGTAAATATTGGTAACTTTGACTCACGCATTGACAATTAATTTATGTCAACATAATTTTATTTGCAGAAACACATTTCTATATGTCTGTCGTTCCTGGGTTAAAATTTGTATTAACATTATTGTTTTTTTTATGTCCTTTAATTTTTAATAATATAAATATATTAAAAATATATATTTATTTATTTAAAGAAATACTTCTGATTAATTTTAAAAATTGTTTTTTTTTTATTTTTTTTTTTTTTTATCATTTATAATTCTAATTTTTATTAAAAAAATATAAAATTTATCGCTTTAAAAGCTTTAAATAAAAATTATGAAATACACACGAAAGCATTTAAAACAGGACTAGTACTTTCAACATAATAATTATTCATTGAATTATTGTACAATATGCACAAGGTTTAGCCCAGAAACAAGAGTCATACTTTCCTTTAGACTCTCACTCTCACTTAAATATTAAAGTTTGTGGGCATAATAATACTCTCGGTAGTATAATGCCCTAAGTCTTGCTGATCCAACGCTTTAGCCTTCCTATTGAAAGGCTGCTGTACTCCAGACATCTTTGTACATATTTATAATATACACATAAGACAGCCCAACGTGGTATTCTTTATTTTTTGTTAATTTAATTTAATTTTATTTTATTATTAACTTTATCATTCTTTGATATTTAATTAATTATTATTATTATTATTATAATTATTACTAACATTTATCATTGTTATTTAAAATTTATTTTTATTTATTTACAGAAATAGATAAGAAGAAATAACGCCAATTTTAAACAAAAAAAAAAGATTAAATAAAATAAAATATTAAAATAAATTGGGTGCTGAATATTCAACTATTTACAAATTATTATCGCTACGGTCAATTATTTTTAAGAGAAAAAGAAGTACATTCATATATATATATACATATATATATATATATATATATATATATATATATATATATATAAGAAATTAAAATAGAAAAGAGATTAGATAATTATTATAAAATTAGAAAAAAATTTAATTTATAAATTTACACGTTACCGACCGTTCGATTGAACACAAGGGTACGGCGATATCGGGTAATACAGTAGCCCTTACTGCACTCAAAAAATTTCAAATAATGTATTTTTTTTTTTTTTTTTTTTTTTTTTTTAACAACATCATAAAGTATATTCCATTGAATAAAATTAAGTCTTATAATATGGACAAGTATCCTTTGGATTGATAAGCCAAAGGTTTTGTGTGTGTGTATAGTTTGTAATAATTTTTTTTTTATCAATGTATGCTTTCAAATATGAACAAGGCAAACATAACGAATTATCATATCTATTAATTTTTTTAAATTTCTTATAAACAAATAATAACAATTTTTTTTTCGAATATAATCAAAAATTTTAAATTCTATTAACATCGACATTTTTTAAAATTTTTGATATTTAATTTAATTTTGTTTAAAAATTTCCAATTATATCAACATCTTAAATAATTGTTGATTACTATTTTTATTGTCAAAAATTTTGTTGATATAAATATCTATATATTTATTAATCCAATTATTTAAATGATTTTCATTGTATTATATATGTTTTCAAGTGTTCGCTATTAGTTGTTATTTAAAAGTATATTAATTATTTAAACCAATTAATATATCTCAATTTAAAAATTTAATACTTTATATTAAATATAACTTTTTATATAATTTTATTTAAAACGAGATAATTAGCATTGAATTTAATAAATATAAAGTTTATTATTTTCATTGTTCTACTTACAATTATTATAAATTTAATACAAATTTCATAAAACTTAGAAATAAATTATTATATTTTTCAAAATAATTTTTTTTTCAAGTTATAAAAGATTATTCTAATAATCTAATACTTCTGTAAGCAGTTGACTTTAATTATTTATTTTAATTGTTTATTAATATTATATCAACCAATAATTTACCTGTTCATTTTGCCTTAAGCATACACTGATAAAAAAATTAATTGTTCGTATTATGCGAAAATCTCTACACAGGCAAGATAAAAATCAACTAAAAAATTTAAAAAGAAATATATATATGTATATATAACTTCGTATTAAAAAAACGCTTGCTAATAATTTATGTAATAAGCAATATTTTTTTTGAAATATGATTAACTAGCATGAGCCGTGGGTATTTTGAACTTTTTTTTATTTTTTTAATTTACGTTAGGTTACTTTTTTTTATAATAATTATAATATCTCGTACTTTAATTTATTGAGCCAATTGAAGGAGGCCGAGCGTGTGCGCACTCTTAGGGAATTAATTTATCTATTTGTGTACTTTCACGTACCGACGTGCAGTCTTTACAGAATCGAATTTATGACAGAATGTCATGTATGATTTTTTTAAGGCCCTATATTAAAAAAGAATTTTTTTTTTTTAAATTATTATCTTTTATAATTTGTTATCAACCAAAAAATTTTAAGAATTAAAAAAAAAACAAATGCTATGTCGGATAATATGCGATGTTTTTCTTTTGTAAAGTCAAAAATAATTTAGTTTGTATTTATATAAAAATAAAAAAAAATGGTAAAAGCATTATTTAAGAAATAGATCAAAATGCAAAAGTTATTGTATTTCTTGTTTCTTTTTTTTGTTTTTTAAACAAATCGCGTGTTAATGTAAATATTGACGAATATATGAATGCATGTGTGATGTTGATCACGTCGGTTAGCCAATTAATTTATTTATTACGATAAAAAAAGCTGATCTGCGTTGGGCGTACGAGAGTCATTATTATATCGATTGGATTATGCAACGTGAACACACAATGACGATAATTGCGCGACTGCGTACAGAAATATAGTCTTTTAGTTTCGATATAAAAGTTCAGTTCTTGTCGATTGTTTTGTTTACTTTTTAATTTTAATTTATATAACAACGAATTGTTAAATAATTCGTTTGATTTTTTTTTGTTCTTTATTCCTACAGTATTTTTATTACTCATTATCAGGTTTGTTTCAATTTTTTTAAATGTTCTCATTGTATAATTTTCATTTAGAAAACTATAAAACGAACATTTTTTGTATAAATATATTTTATTATTTACGTTCAGATAAATCCAGCATTATTATTATTTATTTTATATTTACTATCTTTGAATTGCTGAATTTAATAAGAAAGGAACGTAGAACATTTTACTCTCGAGTAGTAATGTAGCTGCTGATTGCACCTGAAAAAACATTGAAAAAAATTTATTGCAACCTTTTTTTTAACTTTATTTATACACCCCAATGAAACGGACCAATAATCTTTTTTTTTTAATACAAGAAGTAATTAAAAACAAAATCTTACTTCGGGCAATCGAAGAAGAAGATCATGAAAACGACCAGGTTGTTGTGGCGCACTATGTTCCACGAAACTTCTCAAACAACTCATATACCGATCTTGTATTTGTTCTAATTCCATCGTACTGCCTCGAGCTATTGATAAAGAAATATATATATACATATATATAGATATATACATGGTTTATTACATAAGGCATATCATTATCATTTACAATAATGGAACTTACATTTAGTATCTTTATATTGTTAGCGAAAATTATGAATATATTTTTAAAAATTTTTTCTTCTTCCAAAGATATTTAAAAAAAAAAAATGGAATTTCATGAATATATACAAAATTATTATGTTTACCTTGAGATAACATGGTGATAACTTTCAAACAAACGTACTCTTCCATCCGTAATTTAACTCGTCGGAACATAAGTGTAACGTAAGTTATTTTTTCTACCATGAGACCCACATCCTGTCTTAATTGGTCCATGGTTATGGTTCGTCCCATCATACTCGTTAGGCACGTTTGCAGCGTATACATGTTATTTGAAACCTAAATAATTAAAATAATCATGATAATTTTTTTATTAATAACCGCACATTTAATTATATTTTAACCATATTATATATATTAGGGTGTCTCAAAAAAAACAAATACTTTTTTTTTACAGTCTTATGGGCTCAAAAGTTACTTAATATTATAAAAAAATCGTCAGCAAATTTCAGCCAGATATCTTTAAAATTGAATTATCACAAAAGAGGGTCCCCTTTCCCATTTAAAATACACGTGAAAGTTTTTCATTTTAGTTTTTCGCTATTAAGACTATGAAAAAAATTTCATTTCAAATTCCACCTGGTATGATTATGTAGAAAATAAAATAGTCTACCTGTGTTGAAGCATTATGTACGTCAAACGAACTGGGAAAAAGTTATGGAGCTTCAAAAATCAACAAAAATATAGTTTCCTCAGTTTTAAATTTTATAAAAAATTATTTTTTATTTTTATTCTATTACAAATTTTGACAAGCACGTTTTTGTAGGAAATTTAATTTGCTACAAAAAGTTTCTGATATCATATATACGTCAAATGGATGAGAAAAAAGTTACAGGGCTTTAAATGTCAACGAAAAGTGAAGTTTAAAAAATATCAATTTTTTAAACTTAAATGTCAACGAAAAGTGAACTTCATTTTTCGTTGACGTTTAGAGCCCTGTAGCTTTTCTCTCATTCATTTGACGTATATATGATATAAGATATTCTTTGAAGAGATTTTCTACGAAATTATACTGAGTAGAATTTGAAAAAAAAATTTTGTTTCATAGTTTCAATAACGAAAAACTGAAATGAAAAATTTTCACGTGTATTTTAAATAGAAAAGGGGACCCTCCTTTGTAATAGCTCAATTTTAACGATACCTGACTGAAATTTGGTGAGAATTTGTTTTTATAATATGAAGCAATTTTTAAACCCATAAGACGTTAGAAAAAATATTTATTGACACCCTAATATATATAGGGTGGTCGTTAAAAATTAAATTTTCTCAGACGCCCCATAAAAAACTTCTTTTTAGAGAAAAAAGCGGGGAATTTGGTTTTTTATTTTAAGTAACAAGAACACGTGCCTCAGGACGATCAAAATTTATTTTTCAATACCATCGTGTTTTTTTTTTAAATATCTTATGAAATATGCTGATGAAAGGAACAATTTTGTAGGAAATTAAATTCTTGACAAAAAAGGCCAAATTCATTTTTTTTTATAAAATGTGTATTTATGAAGATATTTAGGAAAACCTTTTTTAGATCTTATCAACTGAGTATTTTAAGAATTCCGAATGTTAAAAATAACGTTTTTTCTTAAATATAGACAAATTCGTAACATATCAATTATTTATGCTTGTTATAGTTTCTATATACTTAAAAAAATGTTATTTTCAACATTTGTAATTCTTAAAACGCTTGAAAGAGGTTCGTACTTCTCTCTCTATTATACTCAAGTTCACGAACAGTACTATCTTTGTTGCACTTGTGTAGTAAATGGAAATTTTGGCCGAGTTTCTCTAAAACAAACGAATATTGTTAAACAATTCAAGCGCACTTCGCTAGATTAGATAGTAGTGCATCAATGTGCGGTCTGTATTTTGTACTAAGAGATTTTGTTTCCGAAAAAAACTCAGCCGAAAATATCTGATAACCCCTGTTAATTCATACCATCTCGACAAAGTTTATTTAAAATATCTCCATGAATATACGTTTTATAAATAAAGATGAAAATATCATCTTATTTGACAAGAATTTAATTTCCTACAAAATTGTTTCAATGACTTTTTCCTTTAATCTGAATAATTCATAAGATATTTAAAAAAAAAAAAACACGATTGTATCGAAAAATGAACTTTAATCATCCTGAGGCACGTGTTCTTTTTACTTAAAAAAAAAAAATTCCCTACTTTTTTTCCTAAAAAAAGCTTTTTATGGGGCGTATGAGAAAATTTAATTTTTAACGACCACCCTAATATATATTTATATAAATTTTTTTTATTTTTCAATAAAAAAAAAGTTTAGATGTAGTGATGATAAAAAAATAAAAAATTACTTCTTGCACAAAGTCTGCACTTGTACCATCAGTCCCAACATTAGAAAATTTTTGTTGACCATGCATCGCTTGATAAGCCGAAGTCGTTAGAACTAATAGTTCATGCCACTTATGTGTAAGGAGTCTCGTGTGAACTTCAACCGGAAGTTCAAGGTAAAACGGCAATCTCTTGGTCCACTGTACCAATTTGTAGACTATACTGTCTCCTATTTGACACAGCTTTTCACTCAAGTCTGATTTGTGATCTAGCAGCTCATCCAAATTCTGTAATAACAATTAAATTTTTAATAATCATTGAATACTAAGGGTGTACGAATAATTCCAACTTGCGAACTATTCATGTCAAATTAAATAGTAATATTTGACCTGATTCGAACACTATTCGCACATCCCTATTTAAAATATCCACAAAACATGTGATTTAAAAGAAGATGACAATAACACAATAAATGTATCAAAATATTACCCGTAGTGTTGCGATATCTTGGAACTCATCACAGTCTATAAGTGTTTGGATCATGGCGAGTGTTGCGTCTAATGGGAAAGCCCGATCCCTCGAGCTACTCACAGCATTGTCTAGCCTTTGCCGTAAATGGACCACCTAAATGACAAATAAAACATGATATAATTATAACAATAACGACAATAATAATAATAATAATAATAATAATAATAATAATAATAATAATAATAATAATAATAATAATAATAATAATAATAATAATAATAAATATATATATATATATATATATATATATATATATATATATATATATATATATATATATATATATATGTATTTTTTTTATAGTGAATTTACTTAACGATCAAACTTTTTTATATTTAGATTCAAGGAATTACAACTTTACTGAAATAGATCAGTAAAACCGTAATTCTTTTAACCAAAAAATAATAATAATAATAATAAAAATAATAATAATAATATGAAAACAATAGATCGCATATCCGTGAGCCGGATGGGAATGAGAGAAAAGGAGATTCTTTCATTGCGAGACTACAAGTGAAAGTGGATGCCCACGTTTGCGTGTGATGATCCAAGAAACATTAAACAATGTTTCACAACTGAACGATGTAGACAAAACTAGTAAAAGAGTAGCTGGGGAAATTTTAAGACCAACATACTTCCTACGTTAAATTTTTAACGTGAGGCCTTTCACTGACCTTTCCGAGGCTGGTACCTAGGTCGTAGCTATTCATGACTGTGATTCAGTCTTGATATAAGTGCATGACTCGACGTCTCGTATGAACGTGATCTCAAGCAAGGGAAAGTTGTGACTTTCGCGGGACTTTTAACAACCCAACACACCGTTCAGTTTATACCAAACATTCATTGGTATGGTAATGGTGACTCGCACCAATGTAGCAGAAATGTAAGAGGGAGAGAGAGAGAGAGAGAAGAGTGAGAGGAGACGGTGGTGGAGGAGGTCAGTGTCCCCTTGTGCAAACTTTCACGAGTTACGAAAGACTTAGAGAACTGCCCGTCCTTGGCACCGGTTGTCGCTGATTTTCTATTGTCTCTAACGTTGTTTTTCTAATTTTATCGATACATTTGTTTATTATATCGTATATTATTTAAACTATAATTTAAAAATTATACAGATAAATTATTTTATTATTCTTATTATGTATACGGATGACAAATGGTATCTGTCCGTAGGGAAAGTGACCTCTTTTAATAAGAGACAAAAATATGTGATCAGAACACAGATGGAGATGTTTTCACTTTTGGCAATGGCCTTTAACCGAATTATTTTCTTATTCTTATTATCTCTAACCTGACTTAACTATATTGTCGCAATGTTTAAGTACAATAAACAACCAATGCAACAAATAAAACTTTCTTAAACTTTTATTTTAAACATATATGTCTTTTGCAATATGAGTAAAACCTTGACAGGAATTATGTAATTATTTTTAGCTTTCAAAAATGTAACTAATATTATTATTTAAAGCATAAACAACTTACTTCTGAGGGATTAGTAAGTGCTGTTTTTAGTATTGTCCCATTAACCAGATGTCCCGTATGCGAGGGATGGTTGGGATGACTTGGTGTTGGTTGTGAATTATGTTGATCCGATGATATCTTATGATGGTGTAAAAAGGATCCAGCAAGTTGAGCATGTTGTTGTTGTTGTTGCTGTTGTTGCTGCTGTTGTTGTTGTTGCTGCTGCTGTTGCTGTTGTTGCTGCTGTTGTTGTTGTTGCTGTTGGCTATGATGAGCAGCAGCAGCCGCAGCAGCAGCAACAGCCATATGCTTATCAAGCATTGTTGTTGCTGCAGCAGCCATATGTTTATCTAACATTGTTGTAGCAATATTTGTACCTTTATTGCCAACCAATGATCCTGAACCATTTACACCACTAGTAGAATTATTGTTACCACTTACACCACTTGATTTGTTCGTTTTTTTGTGTTTCTTGTACTTTACCTAAATATATTTAATCGATATTATTATTAAATAAATAAACAAATAAACATTAATTAACTAACCTTATAAAGGTTATAAACAGCTCCAGAATTTCTGCCACCGGGCATCCTATCTTCTCGGACTGCTTGAAGTACCATACCCTGTTCAATGCACTTTTTAAATCGACAATACTGACACCTATTTCTTTGAGTTTTTGTTATTTCACAACCACCTTCAGCTACACAAGTGTAGACCCTTCTATTTTGTACAGTCCTTTTAAAGAATCCTTTACATCTGTTAAATTAAATAATACTTTTATTATTATAATTTATATTAATAATAATAATGATTATGATGATGATAATAATATTAACCCTTCGCATGTAATGATGCCATAATGTAATCCAGTGGCTTTGTCTTCACAAATCATACAGATCATAGGTGTTTCATCTTCTTCATGTTCTTGCGATGGTAAAGATGTTGAAGCTGGTGTTGAATGCGATTGCATTGATTGTGTTACTGCTTCAGATTTAACTGCAGCGCCATTTCTAACCCACGGTTGATTTGAACCAGACGCTGTTAGATTAAGTGCTTGCAACTGTTGTGCAGCAGGAAGTTGACTTAAATCACCGGCCCATAACCTTTCCATATTTAATGGTGGTCCAGAAGAATATGAAATACATGGTGGTTTACCGCGTGATTCTTGGCCGAGATTCAGCAGCAATTGAGCAGCTGATTCTTCAGATGACGAACAGGATGCTGATGATGCTGTTGTCGTCCAAGATGCTGCAGGTGGTGGAACAGGTTCTAACGGAGGTGCTGACCATATCATGGTCCTAACACCACCAACCTCACCCATTATCACTGTGGGAGGAGGTCGGGGAGCTGAGGGGGCTGGTCTTTGCGCTGGTGGTTTCATACCTTCCGCTATAATTACATAAACAATTTATTACATATGTACTAACTAAAATTTTTATAAATTTACTATTTTATAATACTTACACGCAGATGATGAAGATGATGTGTTGTTGGAATTAGTACCTTGGTTATTTCCAATATTACCAGTAGATCCAGGTCCATTCCCTGACGGACTACCAGTACTACTAGGATTACCAGAAATATTTTGTCCGTAACCAACACTGCTGATAACTCCATTAAGTAATCTCTGAGCTGCAAAACTCTGGACTCCAGAATTTTGTGACCAAAACTGATGATGAGCAAGGAGATGAGCTGGAACCGAAGGAGCTCGCGACCTTGGTGGTGTTGGTGGTTGCTGTTGTGAACTGTGTGATGAGTTACTACTTGGACTGGGTGCTTGGCTAATATTGTACTGGGAGGATGGACTAGGTTGACTCGAGATATCAACTCGAGAATTTCTATCACTTCCTCCACCTCCGCCTCCACCATCAAATACCGAGTTGTCTGAATCTAATTTTGTTTGACCTGATGATAATTCACCAGCTCGCTCTGGTGTCTGACATCTACTGCCAGGTTGTTCTTCTTGGCTCATTGGTGTTGTGGATACCGCATTACTTGTTTCAACACACGGTGATAGTGGTGCCGGTGTTTGAGTTCTACCTTCTTCATTAATTCTCGTGGAACTCATCACTGGTTCTGGAAAGACCGAATCTGGTGATGCAGTCTCACGTATATTATCGTGCTGATGATAAGAAAGATTTGTCCCGCCAATTACTGAAACACTGGGACCACGTTGACCAGGACTTCGAGGACTTGGACTACCTCGAAGAAACTCGCTCTTTACTTTGACCACGGGACAGCCCGGCGAGCTGGGCATATTGACATCCGGTGAGGAGGTCGACGTATCCGCAATACTTTCCCCTGGAGCAGGAAAGGTTATGGGTGAAGGTGCATCCGTTGGTTGGATCCCAAGTGGTGATCCTGCTGATCCGAACGATACTGGCGAGTCTGAGAAAAGAATTTATATATTTCTTTTTCTACTTTTTTTTTTTTCACCGCAAATATCGCTGTAATCAGCATTTATGTTATTATAAAATTTCATAAATTAATATAAATTTAAACTTATTACCATTAAAAGACATTAATCTCAACCAAATTTGACATTGTGTCTCCCGAAGCATTAATGAATTTGTTGAATGGTCGGTCAGTAAATAAGGATTATGGTAAAAAGGGTAATGGTCATAATGATATTGAAAGAATGGTTCACCGTAAAATTGATGATAATGGCGATAATGAGGATTAAAAAATCTTTGATTTGATATACTATTAAATATTATATTAAAATCCATCTTAAATTATTTCAGTAAATCATTGTATTGTAATAACGATGATAAATAAATAAAATCAGTAAAAAAAAATGCAACTGCGCTGTTCATCAAACGTCAGAAGTTCACGTGGTACCAAGAGATCAATGATTCCCGAGTAGTGTCGTTGCACCATTATCGCCATGTTGTTAACAGTCGAATAATTATTCTATTACGTGAATTAATTAATTTTATAATTATTAATAAACATATGTATATATATTTATATGTATATATATATATTTTTTTTTTAATTGTATGGCGGTAAAATTAAATGACTAAATTTTTTATTATTGTACATCAAAATAAAAAAAAATAATAAAAATAACGTGTTAACACGAATGACGACGCAGTCAAACTACCCTAGCTAACAGTATAGTGCATAGCTGGGCTCTAGCCGCGTGGGCAGTAGTTTAACCCCCTCCTTGGTCAGCCCACGCACGTTGGAATCTCCCACCTTGATGCCGTTTGTATGTTTTGTCATATGCATAAATTAAAACCATCCCCAGTAAAATGAAAGAAGCAGCTGTCTTTAACTTTTATATATAAATTCGTATAATGGGTTATAAGATTTCAGATTGAAAGGTCAAATTTTATCACGTATTTTCATGTCTTTTATTGGTTTTATTTTTATATTATATTTAATAAAAGATATATATGTATATATATAAATCATCTCACCGTCACTACTACATCGGGAGTCGACCTTTCTCCTTTTCAACTTGAGGTCTTGAAACAAGCTCATGTTGTCTAGCTCACACGGGCTGCTCGTAAGGGTCATAATTCCTGTAATCAAAAAATGAAAAAAAAAAAATAAATAAAAATAAAACAATCATTTAATTATTCATGTTATAATCAATTTCATGTATATTTATTTAAAAATAATTTATATTATATATTTTACTTTATTTACGCCCAAATTGATTTATTTCATTTATATTTACTTTGTATTATCATATAATGTAATAAGAATAAATATATATATACTTTGACGAAAAAATAAACATCATAAATCGTATATATTAATTCATTAATAATTTGTAAAAAAAAATATCGTTATGCAATACAATGAAAGAATAAGTGTCAATTTTTTTATAAAATGAAAAAATGATTGATAAAAATAAATTAAAAATTTTTTGATGTCGCTTAGATACTATTCCTAACTAATGAACCGAAAAATCGATTTGTATCATTACATAAATCTTATAGTTTAATTAAAGAGGAAGAGAAAACCAGAGCAATGCCCGTATGTGATGTATATATGCATAATTAATGTTAGCGTAATTAATAGGGCTTTAGATTATTTCGGTAATACTCAGATCACATGTGAGTCTTGTGTCGGTTTGTATCGTCTTAATCTTCGGCTATACTCGGATTCGTTCGGTAGTTTACGCGGGCTATTATACACAACCGGCTAGTGTGTGGTGTAGTTAAGTTGGTGGAGACGTACATGGTGCAGTGGGGTCCTTGCTCTCTGTACCGTATGTGGGTCACCAGTCTCACACACGCTGCTATTCTTGCGTAACCAATGCATGCATGCATGCCACGCTCGCGCGCTTCTACTGCCGTGTCTCTTGTTGTAACTGTCGTTGTTATACTGTCGTTCGTTGATGAATTAAACTAGTATAAAACTTATTTAGTTTTTTATTATAGACTTATTACTTTATTCTATTCTATTATGTTAGATCTTCGTACTTGGAAGAGAAGGTAAAGACCTTCCTTTCCTTTCTAAACAACTTAAATAATCGATTGTTTCACTTTTTTTTCCTTTTCCTTTTCATTCTATATATTATCTTAACGATCCTTGAGAGAATCTTTATCTAGAATTCTCACACGGCCAATGGTGAAAGTTGTTCTCCCACGATTCATTTTTTTTAAACAATTTTTATTTACATCTTTTATTCAATTATTATTAGTCTCATATATTATTTATATTTTATGTTTTTAATCTTATTTAACTTCCGTATCGATTCCGTTCTTTTCTTTTTTTTTTTTTATCAAACAAATATTATTTAATTATTCATTACTAATAATTATTATTGTTTTTAGGAATCGTGTTGAAAGTTATTGCAGAGATCTACTCAACTAAAATGAGTCGTAAGTAGTAGAATAAATTAATACTCCGACATAACTGTAACTACCATCAGTAGTTCTGATTGATAGTTAACTTTTCTACTTTACAAAGAGTATTGTGTGGATCCCCTCTTTTTATTTATAATAGAGAGTGAGAATCGGCCAGTGAGAGTTAGGCTCATTCGGTACATTGAACTTTTCAGTGAAAGTTTCTATTATACCACTGGCCTTACTTTACTTTTCCTACGGCAAGTATCGCTATGTTGTGTCATAAGTCGTGGTCAGAACGAGGAAGTTTTCCCGTTATTATATTATTTATTTTTATGTACATTTTATTTTACTGTCATTTAAAAATACTCTAATAAATTAACATCACAACTTTTTTTTTTTTTTTTTTTATTTTTTTATATTGTTTGAAAACAGACGAAAAAAACAAAATTTATGATCTGCAAATAAAGCGTTTAAAGTAAGAATTCAACAGTTTTACGTAACATTTACTTGAGTAGAATGATAGCTGCATCATGTATGTGGTAGTAATCAAATCATACAATTGAGTAACGGGTTAAAGACCTCTTCTCAATAATTAAAGAAAAAATAATAAATATTTATTTTTTCATTTATTTTTTTTTTGTTTTATTAAATTATAATAGAATAATTTCATACCTAAATGACGGCCTTGAAGAACACTCATTTTTGCACACATTTTTATCTCCCAATATTATAAAATATTTTATTTAAAATAACAAAAAGGATTGATGTATATCACAGTTGTGTTTTTAAACTATATCCATAGTACTAAACTTAATAATTATTATTATTTTTTATTTTTCGATATTCACAAAATTACGTCAATTACAATCGAGATAGTTGGAGGTCAAACGAATTCTCGAGCCAACTCCATCGGCTCGAGGACACGTATAAAAGGCGGAGGCATCCTCAGAAACTTGACAGTGTGTAAATTCACTGTGACACAAATTCACAGTTGTAATAATTGTGTGAAACAAAACACAAATAAACTTATTATTGAAATGCATTAAGTCTTAGATGGTATTTATCAAATATTTATAAACTTGGTATTCACTATTATACACAGATAATTATTTATTTTATAATAAATTTGTTTCATAACTTTGAAAGTAACAAACTTTTTTTTCAAGTTTTAATAATTTATTATAATTTATTTTTTTTTATAATAAAGATGAATATGTATACATATATATTTATAAATATATATTTATATATATATGTGTATATATATATGTATATATGTATATATATAATATGTATATATATTTATATTTTGAGTGCAATGCACGGGCCTTTTCAACACAAATGTTTTTAGGACACTACGTGCGGACCACGCGCGATGACGGTGCCTCACTAAAAGTACCAATCAGCAGTGGTGGTAACAGTGACCTCGATACCGTTGTCCCCCCAATCTCAAGAAGGTGCCCAATGCCAAAAATTTAACGCCGCCCAGAACTTTCACTCTTCTCCTTTTCTCCGTAATTTTCAGTTTTTAACTATTTTTAAGTTTTTTTTTTTATCCATCCATATGTATATATTTATCATACCCATTTTACTATACTCCAATAAGAAAAAATAATTAACCTTCTAAAAATAAATTTATATTATATCATTTTTAATTTTTAAACAGAATTAATTATGATAATTGATTATTATTATATTCATTTTACATTTTGAGTGTTTCACTTTCAACTGAAAAAAAAAAAAAAAAGAAATCAATGAAGTTTATTTAATGAAAGTATAATCTACGTCATATCTATAAAAAGATTAAATTTTTTTTGGTTTTTATAAAAGTAAAGTCACTCGAAAAGTTTAAACAACGTAATATTGTTTAATTAAAAAAAAAAAAGTAATTTTGATCCAATATAGTAAAAAAACTAAAATTTCAATAAAGTATGTTTTATGTATATATATATATATATATATATATATATATATATATATATATATATATATATATATATACATATATTTATGGTTTAAGGACTTGGATATAAAAGTAACTAGCGTTTAGAATATGAGACGGCTATCGTGGGTCGCAGCAGCCGACGTTTACTGCATTTATTCTGTAGCTGCACGTTACGAACTGGTCGGCCATGGCATACTTAGTAATGTCAATCACACGGGCGAAATGGCAGTAGTGGTGTGTAAACGTTTATATATCGAGAATCACGCATACATACAAATATATATACATATTACTTGCAGGTAACATATAAAGTTTGTAGCTACATTGACCGTGCGATAGTCGACCCTCCCATCTTGCATATCGAGCTTACTAAGTCCTCGACCCTCTGACCCTCTCCCGAGCCGAATACAACACTGTTTGTCAGTCTTGATAGTCTAGGGAAGAAAGTGCTTACTTCCGGAGACCTGGATCAAACTAATACTTTCTTTTTTTTTATTTAATTTTCGTTCCTCATATTTTCACTATCGAAATATAGTTTAAATAGATATAATTATCAGTGTGTAAAATTAAAAATCTATTACCACTTGGAATTTGAAATTTTTATTAATTTTTTTTATAACAATTTACATTTCATGATAAATATGAATATACTGATATTTAAATTATATATCATAAGATTACTTTTTATTTTTTTTTACTATTTCAAATGTCAAACGATTTTTCGAATGTCAGAAAATATTTTTTAATATTGTACTATTCAAAATATCTATTTATACCTTCTAAACATGAATAAGTGAAACAGGTGAATATTCACTAATTCTGAGTGCCAATCGAAGCACTTTTTAAAATAAGTGGTTCGGTTTGAACTTGAAATTAGTAAATATTCACCTATTTCACTTATTCGTGTTTACAGAGTATATACTTAATTTTGATTATTCTAAATTCTAATAAAATTTGCATGAACATTTTTTTTTAACTTATGAAATATTTATTTTATAAAAATATGTAAGTAGAAAGATTGTTTATAAAATTGTTTTTAAGGTATTTTGCAACATTTAAAAATAAAAGTGAAATAGTTAAATTATATGAAATATATTTTGTGTTAATTAAGAATAGATTTTTTTTAAAGAAATTTAATCACAGTGTCTATGAACTATTGAATTATGCAAAATTTTTTTATAACTAACAGAAAATAACTAAATTTACTTAAAAATCATTATGTAAATATTTATCGTCGTAAAAAAATTTTAAAATACTTTTTTTTATTTAAATGATTAATCATATTTTTGATTTTCTTTATGAGTAAGATACAGAACTCATATTATTTATAATCTTATAATTTGAACGTTAATGTTTATCAAAGATTTAGATTCCTCTATATAAAATACATATTACAGTTAAAAAACCTATATATATATATATATATATATATATATATATATATATATATACATATATATATACTATGCTTAACCGCCTGTATTATGAATTTCATTGCGTAACAGTGGCCTCGAACCGTTCAAAAACCTTTTGAGTTTCCGGAGAAAACATATATTAATTTCGTCAATACTTTAACTGATAAAATATATAAATATATGTATGTATAGATCAATAACAATGCCATTGACCACTATAATTATATCTACATATTAATCTTATAGACAATTTATAATTATTATTATGAACTCCAAAGTCAGTAGCTGTCAGGGACGTATGAGATCACCGTACGCCATCAGTTTCGAATGGAAACAATCAAGGAAGAACCTCGAGAAAATTCTTTAACTTTTTTTTACAATGCCACTAGCTAAGAGCAGTATAAATACGAATATAAATCAAAGAAATATTCAAAAAATGAATTATTAATTAATAATTAGTTAAAATGAAATGAAACGGTTATAACTTTGTTTTAAAAATAATATTAAATATATTTATTTGAATAAGAAGACATAGATTTATTAGTACACAAGATCTCTGATTATGAGTTCTGCAAACTCGTGTTTATAGGTAATGCTCCCTAACCTATCCCAATAGTTTGGCGAAGACACGACACTAAGAGCGTGCGCAGTAGTGCGGAATCGACAACTTGAGTGGCCTCCGACGCGCGGATATTCATTAGATACGTCATTTATTTTAATTCTTACAACACAATTATTTATCAACATTATAATTATGTATTTCTAGCCCAATTTATATGCTTACAATCGTATGTAATCCGTTAGTACTATATTACAGAGTTTTTAATTTTTGAACCTAATTTTGATCATTAAATAAATTCATTAATTACTTTCCTTGCATTATTTAAAAAAAATCCTTTACATATGATAATTTGAAAACTAATGCGATATATAAAATGTCGACGAATATTTTTATTTATCTAAATTTATTTGTTCATGAATATCCGGAAGCTAACTAACGAAAATGGAGGTGTTGACCTAGACCTTTACAATTTATTCTTACGGATTGTACTGACCTCAAAATTTTTTTTTTTTATAATTTTTCTTTGTGATAATTCAACGAGATACACGTCTCAACTGGCGCTAAAAAATATGTAAATATATTTTTTAAATTACAAAAAAAAAAATTACTACTTATGTACTTTCCATTTCTTTCAATATTTTTAAGCAAAAAAAAAATTTGTTTTTTTTTTTAAATTATAAAACTTACATTTTTCTGCTTAAGACATCAAAAAGTTGAATTAGTTCTTGATCTATACTAATTTTTTAGCTTAATCAATAAATAAATGCGTATTAAATTCCGTTATTTTTTGTCATTAATGCACAATCCTTGTAATTGTTCGTATAAATATATATTTTAATACAATTTGAATTGTTTATAATTATCACACAATTTCTTATTTAATTCAAAAAATATATTGTAAATAATTTTTTTTTCTACTTATGAGCAGAGTGGCAGTGATAAATTTGAAGCAATAAAACAGCCTTTTAACTATTTCGTCATTCTTGTAAGTCGTTTATATTTGCACTAACAAGCATATATACATGTCCTTGTACACCAGGACACGTTTACTTCACACATTTAATATTGTAATTTAGTTTTTAAATAATTATATATATATATTTATATTATAAAAATAAAATCAGTTGGCTGCTTATTTATATTAAATTTATTCGTGGCAGTGATTATTAATTTTAAATACTTCACTTTGTTCTTTTATTAATAAATAATCTTTTAATTTTCAATGATAACAATTAATCTAATGGCACTTTAATTTAATTTTAAAATTTTTAGTTTTTTAATTAGAACACACTGGCTTGTTTTTTTTTTTATTCCTACTTTAAATTATGATAAAAAAATTCAATCACTAATAATTTTATTAAATAATTATTTAAAAAATAAATTAAAAAATGAGAAAAAATAAAATCACGTTAATAAGATGAAAGTAGAAAAAAAAGTTTATAACAACTTGAAGATGTATATTTATAAAGAATTAAGTGTCCAGTCGGTGGGCATGCTATCCAACGCACGTGGCCGCGTTTTAGTTTGGGAGTAACTCGGCACTCATCCGTGTTAGATAGACTGGATGGATTCGCGGGGGGCTAGATTTAAAACCAACGAGTTACTCCTCTGTATAGTTGCAGGCCGAGTGGAGTTGGCTTGGACAAAGTAGGGCGACGACTGGGACAGCGGCCACGGGCAAACGGTGCGCATACAGCGCACGGGGATAGCGACGACGGAGGATAGATTAAAGTAGAGGCGGTGGAAATTTTGTTCTCAGTGGAAGTGGAAATAGAGCCCTTCTCATGGGGCTTCTACGCTACTGTTAGTAGCTAGCTGTTCTAGCTTTACCTAACATTCTGTTTTTTAGTGCTAGTACAACCGCTAAGTTAGCATATACTTGCATTCTCTGTACTCTATACATGCATCATTTGTCCAGTAACACACGCAGCTTTGTAAATATACAATTACCGCTGCTGCCACCGCCATCACGAAACAACTTTACAAATAATAGATATACTATTGTTATGTGGTATTACATGGTGTACAATTGGACGAGTGCCACGTGCCCCAACTTTTTTTTTAAACCTAAATTAGGTTTTTTTTTTTTAAATATTTTAAAGATGAAATAATTTAAGAAATAAGTATTTCATCTTCTGTATATAATATCAAATAAATTACTTTGTTAAGTCACTTATAATTGTACAAATTAGTATCTTCAATTAGATGTATATTTATTTTCACAAACGACAAATTATTTCTTTTTTTTTATTTTAATTGCTTATTGAAACTGAAACAAGCTGTAAATTTGCTATCAAGATTTGAATATTGTTTCATTTTTTTACAGAAACTGATGTTTCAATGCAAGTAACTGAAGCACGTATCGGAATTTCGAAAAATTAAAAAAAAAAATTCGTAGATGAAATCGTCTACAAAAAAAGTCCTATGACATTTTGATATAAATCTAATAGGTTCACCAAAGAAGTCAAATAATATCGGAATTTATTGTACTTTAAACTTGAGAAAACTTATGAGCGGGTAGATGTTTCAAAAAATGATAAGAGACCTTTTTTGTAGAGCGTTAAATTTCTTACAAAATATGTATTAATCTATGCGATCTCTTGATATATTAATAAGTTAGAAAAACTCAAAGCTTGAAAAAAAATTTTCCTGCGATATTTAAATGGGAAATCAAATTTTTGAATGCTAGATGTGTAATCGAGATAGAATTTTTTTTCTTGCTCGAAAATTTTTCTTTTCTGGTAAACTATGATTTTTTCCACAAGGAAATGTAAATTTCTTATAAAAAAATTAAATTTAATCAAATTTGCTTAATTTTCAAAATTTTTTTTTTCATCTTTTTTAGAGGGTTCCCCATTACACCGACGAAATATGAATCTTCTCTTTTTAACGGCAGCTGAAAATTATTCCTATTTACTTTGAATATCATTGAAAAAAAAATATTTCACGTATTTAAGTCTCGAAAACTAAATATACCACGTCTTGCCCCCCCCCCCTATATATATATACTGTATAAAGTGTATAATTGGGTTAAATCGTTGTCGTCAGAATCTTTTAAATACAAGTAAACTAATCCGGTATGGTCAGACTAACTGAAAGATTACGGTCGTCAAATCTTCAGTAAAATCATTGTACGGAAAATTAATGTCGATACGCTTTCCCAAGGGGGCAAGGGTTGATCGCTTCCGTAGTGTTGACGGTGTCTGAGTAATCACTGAGTGCGTAAAAAAGTGAATTTGTTTTCGCTTTGCTAAACGCCGTCACGTTCCATTTAAAAAGCTTTGAGTACTGTATTAAAAAAAGTCTAACACTTAAGATAGAGCATATAAGAAAGCGTTCGTTTATGATTGAAACAAACTACTTCCTATTTCGATATGACTTTTCTTCGTTTCTTTAATTCTTTATTTTTATTTTTTATTTTTTAATACTTTTTTTATTTACTGATAAATTTCCACTAGCATTCATTTTTTTAATTTTATTATTATAATAATTAGTTTTACTTGCATAACCTTCGGTTTCTTACAAACCTTTCGGTTAAAAACTAATCATATTATTTATTATTATCTTAATAAAAATTTGAACACAGTTAAGAATTTAATAATTTTCAGTTAAGTTTTTAATAATATTATGAATCGAATTATTCGATATCAACAAATTTTTTTTTACTTAATCAAAAAAAAGATTGAAAAATTAAAATTAAATAATATCAAATGATTTTCCAAATCCAATATAATTTATCTTTTACCGTAATAGACATTATATCATAGCATCAAAAATTTGACAGATTACTGCATTGAAATGTTAAGTTTTACTATAAATTTCGTACTAATTAGTCAAACTCAAATTGTAAATTTTAACAAAATAGATATGTTACTGACAGAGTTATGAAAATAAAATAGAATTTTTTAACATATTTTTTTGTTGTAAGTATTACAGAATGAATTATATATAATTTTTTTTTTTAAATTATAACTATAATTATAATACTTATTTGAAGAGAATAAACATCTATAAATAATTTTATACTTGACAGAAGAGTAAATTGGAAAAATAGTTATAAGTTTATTGACCCAACGGTTACTGACGAGTCGGCATTTTTTTTTAACAATGGTGAAAGTCGCGCGGAAGCAAATGAACAAGACTATAGTGCTCTATACTACTGCTAACACTAAATATCCTTTCGTTTTCACAAAGAGAGGCTCGCGCTCTAAGCCTTTCACTCTTATATGTACGCCTTGTGCAAATCTTTTCTTAAATATACGCCATCAGACACTTCGATCATCGAGAAGGTCAAGGGCTATTATATACCTTTTTTTGTTTTTATCTTAATATCATTAACACTACACTGAAAAAAAATATAGCTGTAAGCAATACCGTTAGGTAACAATGAAAAAAAAGTGTGTGGGTATCGTAACCATCTGAAGTATTGCTAATGCACTGTAAAAAATTTTGAGTCCGCAGTGTGGTGTGAATGATTTGGTGTTAAAATTTTTAACACTGTCGATGTGAAAGTTACACAACGCACCGTGTTAAATTTTGGATAGTGTGCATTATAGAACGTTCACACCACTAATAGTGTAAATGTATAAGTTCTTTAATGAAAAATGTCGATTACTTCGACACTAGGTACATCAATATAATAATAATGATATATTATTTGCATAGCCTCCATAGTTTAAACACTCAAATGGGGGTATTTAAAAACCGAGAGACTTTTGTTCTGGGACTGAATTTGTACCACTCTTGTTTCAAGTCGGTAATATAGTTGGAATAAGAATATGAGGTTTTCTGAGCAAAATATTTTTTTTTTTTTTCAATTACACAGTATACTGAGGTCAAGGATTTAAATTTATCAATCGAAGAATTTTTTCTTGAATCGAGAATATCACTTTTGAGAAAAAAATATTCTTGAACCAAAAAAATTTTTCTTCTTAATCCTAATATTCTTTAGTCAAGTAAATTTTTCTTGATTTAAGTTAGCTTTCTTTAATGGGTGGTATTGCTGTTTTAACATCTAAAGTTTAAAAAGTTGTAGAATGTTAATATAGCAACGTTATATTTACGTAAAGTTTTGATTGCAATATCACCCAAACAGTGTTTTGTTAAATCAATTATCTACATACATGGTAGCTACAGCAATACATATTGATGTATTAACAATCCAGATTGCTATATAAAGAGGGACCATCATTGTGACCGCTTGAAAAAAGATTGTTTTTGGTAGGTTTTTTGAAGAAAACTACTGCATGGAATGTTCTGTTTTAAGGATATATTTGTTAATATATAAGAAATACCTGATAAAATTGTAGGATCAAAAAATAAAAAAAATTCAGCGAGTTATTAGCAATATTCCAAAACTTCAAAAAAAAGTCCTCCCTCTATAAAACTGAATCAGAAAAATTTACTCGCAAATAGTGAATATTCACTAATTTTCACTAATACAGTTATTTTAGAGAGCCCACTGCTGCAATGACAGCAACCTTCACAGTTCATGAAATCAAAAAAACCAATAAGTTGATTAAACTAGAAAGTATTGTCCGTACCATGACCCTCGATCGAAAAAAACATGAAATTTAACAAAATAGCGTAGTTTAAAAAAAAGTTTCAAATTCCGCGCAAAAATTTGATGATTTTTGGCCTAGCAAAATTACGTTTTTTATTCGATCAGAAAATAAAGGCTCATATCATGCAAAAACATACATAAAAGAAGCTGCAATCCGAATTAAATCGATCGGATGATTTGTCATCGAGTTACAACTACAGCAGTTTTGGAAAATATAGTTTCGAAAACCCATGAGCGACTGCTCTTCAGATGGCTGGAACTCAAAAAATGATTTGAGATATGCACTTGAAATTTTAGTATGTTATTTTTGAAGATACAACACTGAGAGAACAATTTATTTGAGCCAAATAAATAGATTTATTTGAGCCAAATAAATAGATTTATTTGAGCCAAATAAATAGATTTATTTGACTGAACAAAATCATTTATTTCATTTAAATATATATTTGTTTATAGTTAACAAATCTTGGTTGAATAAAAATACACTACGGCTGATGGCGCCACAGTGCTACCATCCAAAAACGAGTTTGTTAACTATAAACAAATCGTTACTTCATTCAAATGAACCATACATGAAAAAAAAATTTTTGTTATCCGCACTATCTATTGGATCTTTACAAAGATATTGCTACATTAACAATTTGGATTGTGACCGACTGAGAAGTATTTTGTACTTTTAACCAAACGAATATAAATACGAAATAAGCTTTGAATCCTTACGTTTAGATTATCAACTTTTATGACTACTATAATATATCTACTGAAGGATACAAAATAAATTTTGTCCTCGATAGGATTCTGTAGTTTGAGAACCCAATAAAGAATATCCTCGATCACGAGGTACGAAACTTTCTCTTTGGAAGATTCGAAACATAACTAATGCAAGTTGAAAGGATCTGTCTTGATAATATTGTACTGTACTCTTTCTTTTTTTTATTATTATTTGTTATGATAGAACTATAAGCTTTAAGTATAATGATATTTTACAAACTTACTCATGATTTCTACAAATATATAATTATTTATGTATTTACATTTTTTTACTTAATAAAATAAATAAATCTATATACTAGGGATATATATACAAAACGCTCTCCAAATTTGATAAGGAAAAAAAATTTTATCGTCAGATATTTTCTACGTTTGACATATTTTTCAAGTTTCAGATTGAGATAATCTAAGGCATGCCAGCAATTAAAAGAGTGTGAAATGATCTTGCATCAGTAAAATAGTCAAAAAAAATAAAGTGATCGTAAAGAACACTCAGCGTTTTGGCTTTAAGGTTTGCAACTCTTGAGCGTTTTTAAAAAAATTTTCAAATGAGTTAATACATGAAAAAGACACTTCAAATGCATTAAACTAACGTTTTTCCAAGTAAGCTTAAAAAAAGAAAAATGGCGGAAAAATATCGCCACTCTTATCATAAATAATATTATATATATTTAATATAGTCAATTTAATATATATAGGTTTCAAAGTGATTTATCAATGAAATTACTTACTAAATAAATAATAATACTGTAGATACTATCAATTATAAATGTAATAATGAAAAAAAAAGTAGAAAATAAAATTTTTATAAAAAATGTTTGAACGCGGAAAACCATAACACGCACACGATTATATTACAACGATAAGAGTAAAACTAGAACGCACGTAATCGGCACACGTAACTGTAAATTTCCCTTCGTTTTCACTTAACCGAGACAAAAGTCCATTGACTCTCTCCATCACACTGCACTTTATATAATACACAGCTTATATTTATATATACGGAAAAAAGAGGATTTCTTGTCGCAAAGAATTTTTACTTGCCCCGAGAAATTTTTTGCATTATGAATTGAAAACAACAATTTTCTAGGAACAAGAAAAAATTTTTTCGGGGCGAGAACAAATTTCTTGCGCCAAAAAATTTTTTCTACTTATTAGAAATATTTTTTTTTTAATTCATAATGCCAAATTTTTCTCGCGCCAAGAAATCCTTTTTTTCTGTATACATAAAAATTTATACTTATAAACAATTATTACTAAATAATTAATACCAAAAAAATTCTATTTGATTATTAAACTTGAAATAAGTGAAAATATCGCCACAAAAAATTTGTTAGTTTAGAAGCTAAAACGATAAAAAAAGTACGGTACGATGCATATGGTTCAAAAGACACTCACTAACTGACGTCATCCCCATAGGATTAGAAAAAAATAGGGGAGTATAACGAGTGGTTGATCAAGTAACAAAGAGGAAAAATAAATTGAAATACATACGTATAGTGTGTTGAACCCACCCTGAAATTACAAGAAGCCGTTGGTGAAAACACTTTTTGAATCGTCATTATTAGAGTAGGAGAGCTTACTCTCTTGTAGAGGGATGTTGGGGTGAATGACCGACCTAGACTCCTAATTCAAGCTGTGCAAAGCATCAATGCCGGGGTCGTATCGTTCAATTTTATAAATATATTGCTATCATTCTTTTAAATATATAATATTTATAAATTTTTCTATAATTATATATCTTATAAAAAAAAATTGATTTATTTTTATATTGTATCATAAAAAAAAAATAATATTTATTTTTTAATAAGTATAGTAAATATTTCAATCTACATGCTATGTTTTTGAACTTGATAAAAAAAAACATGTCCCATATGGTAACCAGGTTTTATTGTCGTTTTAGGAGTTCATTTTTGTAGTTTATTGACATTATTTTTCTATGAATTACTCACAGATGGAACAAACAAAGTTATGTAAATTTCGACAGAGTTCATCGTAATTAAATTGATAATAATATTTATTTTATTTTTAAATTAAATATAGATATATATTGAATAAAATGAAAAGAAAGTTGTGATAAACCACGTGGTCTGTATTGATCCTCTCGGTTGCCGTGACACTCGGCGTATTTTTTTTGTTCCTTCTTTCTTGCCACTCAAACATCTCTTTCGAATCTACTCTTTTTGCTTTTCCATCCCTCACTTACTCTAACTCTCTAACATCTTTACTCTACAGTAAAACCGTTCAATAAGTCTCTCTCACTTGGTTCTGTGGAGGGTGGCAGCCCAGTGCCCCTGCCGAGAGGTCGTTCACCTTGTAAGTAACGTATAACACAACTTCTTTCGTTATTTTTAAACTTTTCTGAAATACAGTTTATTTTGAACATTTATATTACTGCTATAATTATATATATTAAGTTTATAAATTATTAATTTTTTTGAAGTTATTCTCATTAATTAAAAAAAATATTTATTAATTTTTCAATTTTTTTATTAAAAATTGAATTCAAACCCTAGTAGAAATGAAATCGAGTTTTTGTCAAGTAACTGGCCAGTTTTACTAGAGATCCAAGAAAAACATGGCGGCTTTGAAAAAACTGTCACTTTAAAATTTTAAGTTTTGATGTTATTAAATTACCAGTTTCTCGGAAAAATAAAACTATTTTCTAACAAATACCCAGACAAATTAAAAATTAGTTCAAATTAATTTATCTTTCTCCAAATTACTCCAAAAATTTATATGTGATAGATAAATCTAACCTAAAGCATAGATATATATAGATCAATAAATAAATATTGACCTGCATTGACAGACATTAAAAATTAATTAATTTAAATAAATAAATTATAACTTATAATAAAAATAATGATTGACAAACAAAATTATTATAAAATTTATTTATTAAGTCTTTAATTGACTTAAAAAATCAAAGTTTAATTTATGAATGTTAAACTATAAAGCCGGCAACATCATTATATTTTAAAAATAAATGTAATCATTAAATCGTACTATCAAAAATTAACTATAATTAAAATTTTATTATTAATAATATCTAACATTTTTTCTTTTTAATTATTCCTTTTTTCGACTTCCTTCTTCCCAGTTTTTAATAATTTGTCTAAAGGACAATTTACAATATTTGTTTCTATTGCCCATAGTCGCAATTCACTTATTGTATTCATTTTTTTCATTGATTCCATTTTTCATGTGTATATTAATTATTTATCATAAAATTATTTACATATTAATGTACACATTAAAAAATAGAGGTTAAACAGAAAAAAAATAAACACACACATACACACTAGTACAGAAAATACATTAGTGTGACCAATGTGTAGGTCTTAGTTGTAGGTGGCGGGATTTCTAGTTTTTTGCCGGGATCGCTGGCCAGTTACCGGTCTGAAATCGAGTAAAGTCTAGATTATTTCTACTAGGGAAAGACCAAAAACTAACTGAATATGATAGTAATCGTTTTCACAGTTTTTGCTTTTAATATTTGAATTATAGATATTTGGGAGAAACAAAAACAGAAAAAAACAATTTCACATAGCAACGCGGTGCTATGAACGAAAAACGATAAATTTAACAAAATTCTGTAAGAAGTATAGTTTTAAATAATCATTTTTTACTTCCCGCTAAGAAAATTGAAAATTTTAAAAAATTTGGGAAGTTATTGGTTTCACTCCGATTTTCGAAAATCGAATTTCTATCAAATCTTTACGTTTTGAGGTTCTAAGAAACTATTTTGACTAATTTCAAGATGATGTCCGAGTGTATATGTGTGTATGTACGTACGTACGTATGAAAATGTCTGTAACTTTTGAATGGATGAACCGATTTTGATCGTCAATGTAGCATTCGACGCGGCTTGTCAATATCTAAACGTTGTAAAAAATTGAAGTTGATCGGTAGATTGCGTTCGGAGATATTCCAAAAATAAAATTTTTTCAAAAATGTTTTTTTGAATAACTTGTAATGTGCTCAATGAATTGATTCCAAAATCTAATCAGCTCTAAAATTTTAAAAGCCGCGTCGAATGCCACCTTAACCTTCAAAATCGGTTCATTCTCTCTAAAAACGAATTAGTGAAAATCGCTATTTGGTAGTGAATAGTCACTTATTGCTAGTGCAAAGTATACCACTATTTGAATTAGTAATATACTTTTCACCAGCAAATAGTGAATAGTCACTATTTTCACTATTTCAGATTTAAGAGAGTTTGTTCAAGAGAAACTCTTGTCGAGAAATGTCGTTGAAGAAAAAATGGTAAAAAAACGTTTTTTTTTTTTTTTCGAAAATAACGGCATCAAAAAGTATTTTCGAGCTCACAGGGCTCGAAAATGTATTCACAATCATTTTTTCGAGCTCAAGGAGGTTTTGGGGCTAGCCCGCAGGGTCAACCGATAGGCCGATTTTTTAAATATAATTCTCCGCAATTTGAAGTAATAGTGAAGGAAAATCAGTCATAATTTTTCAACAAAAAAATAAATTTTGTATTTTTGTAAATGTTTGATTACAGTGGTTAGAAAAAAAAATATGGGATCGAATGGTTACCTCAACTAATGTGACCATTTTAGAATTTTATCCAAAAATAGCTATTTTCGATACATAGGATTAAAACGAAGGTTTGCAATATGCTTGTATTAGCGACACAAGTCTTAGGTTATGACGCTTCTCAACGAGAACGAGTACATACTTCGATTCGCACGAGCGCAGCGAGTCCCCCTTCCCAAGTATCATTTTAACATCACATTCAGCCTAAACGATGTTTGAAAAGGGGAACTTTTCGTCCGCGTTTTGGCAGCAGTGTCATAATGTAACATAACCTAAGACGAGTGTTGAAACAACAAGTATACCGGATTTCTCGTTTGAATCATACGTGTCGAACAATAGTTTTTATAACGACTGTGTTTAAAGTTCAATTGAGAGAAATTTAAATAATTAAACAAAAAAAAAATTAATTAATTATTATTTTACCAAAAAAATGTAAAATTTTACAATGGAATATATAAATGTATTTGTGTAACAACTTATTCACATGTTTTGTTTTTCAATTCAGTGCCACCTTTTTTTATTTATTTATGAATGACATTTAATTAAAAATTTAGTAACATCAACTTTTAAAAATTTAAATAATACAATTAAAGCAATATTTTTATTTTAGTTTATTTTTGAGTTACATATGCGAGGGTAAATAAACATGACGTTCGTTACGAGTAAAATACTTTTCAGCATAGTAAAATCATGCTGAAAAGTAAAACAGCTGATTTTTTGACATCTTTCTATAGTTTCGTCGAGTGCTCGAGAGAAAGACCTATTTTGCTCACGCCACACGACGCTCAAATATTGAACTTTAAACACAAGAGTTATAAAAAAAATTTTTCGTGTTTACTAAAATTGAAAATAGTCGAGGATTTATCACTACTCAATAAATTTTATCTTTCGATACTAATCGTGATCAATCATATTATTACCTTTATTATTTTTACTAAATGTATCATAATAATAAATTACAAATAGTTTTTTAGAGAGTCAATAAACTAATCATAAATTTATAAAAAATTATATGAAAAAATAAAAAAATTGTTCTTGAGTTTATTTTACCCTTATGTCTGCTTTTTTACCAATTTGTAATAAAATGAATTAGATAATGAACACAAAAAAAATTTTTTTTTTTTTTCAAAATTTTGAAATGGGTATTCTACACATTTGAGATAACCAAAATACCTCGTATTTTTTTTAGAAACTATAAATAAAAATTAAAAAAAAAAAAAAACATTTTTGCTGTATGAAGTGGTGTCTTATATTGCCACACACTCCCCTCTATAGAGGAGGGTGAGGCACCCCTGGGGCATGACGGCCCTCCTCAAAGATTTGTTAAAATTTTTTTTTCATTTTTGGTCAAATCATGATATCTCTGACGTTTTAAAAATATTTTAGGCTGATCTGCAATATCTGCGGCATAATGGACCACCTGAAAAAAACTTCGCTACAGGAAGATTATTTTTTTTTCTAAGCTAAAATGAATTTGAAAATTTTATTGATTAAAGTTCTTTCAGGTCAATAGATTATATTGTGATTGAAATCGAAAAATGAAAATTTCAATACAACTGGTTATATCAGCAAAATAAAATTTATTTTTAATAATTTTGAAGTCCATGGGATTATAAAGGTACATAAATAGTAAATTTGTGCTTAAAATCTTTTTTTTTTATTAAGAAAAAGAGAAAAAAAAAAACTATTTACAAGTTTTTTTGGGAGGGGGCCGTCGTGCCCCAGAGGAAAAAAAATTTTTGTTGAGTTTTGGTAAAATCTTAATGGCTTTGCTTAAGATAGGACCAAATTAGGTTGACCTAGAGATTAAAAGTCATAAAAAATTATTACTAGCTCAAGGGGTCGTCATGCCCCGCCCTCCCCTAATCTAAAATATATTAATAGCTCAATAATTAATAAAATTTTTGAATGTTTTTATTAAAAACTATAATTATTTCAGTTTTTTTTCTGTATTCGAATTTCTACTTTTAAATTAGAGGCATAATTTTTTTTTTTAGTTTTAAAGTTTTTGAAATATAACAAAACAAACAGAGACTAAGATATGGAATAAATAAACTTACGACGTTTAAAATCTCTTTTTTGGGTGATATAAAAGTATTACGTCGAAAGGAATGGAAAATGATGATAATGAAAATAAAAAAAAAATGATAAGATAAGATAGGAGAGTAAAACAAAAATATGACATGTAGCCTACATTCAAGAGTGCATTGACCCCCAATAAAAATTATATATATATATATATATGTATATATATATATACGCACAAAAATCAATTTTCTATCACCGTTATATACTTTAGCTTATTCTACACCTGCGTATAAATTTACCACGTGGTCGCGTCTCACCACGTGGTGTATATACGTATAACAAACCCGAGAAAAGCCTCGAGGGCCAGCAGCAAGATTTAAGGGGGATGGCTATCGATCAAGGGCAAGGCCGAGGGCATGCGTAAACCTCTCCTTTTATCCCCCATTCTCTGCGCATTCTCTTTATCACTCCCTCGTCTTGAATCCTTACTTTATAAATTTTGTTGAATTATTTTTCTTTTTTATTAATAATTACACAATAAAAAAATGTATATGTATTTATATATATATATATGTAAATAAACGACAAAAAATGTTTTAGTTATATATGTTTGTATTCAAGTTATTAAAAATAATTAATTTCATTAAATTTCGACAAAATACGTTACTAAAATTCCATATTGTTCCGGATGTTTTGGACAGCCCTGGATGCTCGTATTGAGCGACAATGCCAAGGGCAAGGGCGTCCTTTCCAATCCCTCATCTCGCACCCTTTCAATTTCGCTTCCTCTTTCTGTCTTTCTTCTTTTCATCCGTCTCGTCAAATGGGGACAATGACCCCGTAGACAGGATAAAAATCTTTGTATTAAAATATCGATTTTATTTTTTTTTTATATGAAGCTAACAAAATTTTTATAATCAATAAAAATATATATTAATACAATATTGATATAAATATTAATTTTAGTAAATAAAAATTAAAAAAAAATAAAAATAAATCGATATTACTATTTAGTGTTGATATATTTTTATTATTACAGTAGAAATGATTTTAATGAGTTATGGTACTGTTGGCATGATTATTATAAATAATCAAATAGGATGTAATAGATGGAGAAAAAAAAAATGCGTCGGTGTCACATCACAAATAAATAGAGAAAGCTATGATTGGTTGTAGTAGTACCGCTTGCGCAGCAGCACGAGGTTAACACACCCGATCGTTTTTACTCTTTGTACACCGTTAACGATCGTTGTTCTAGTGTTACGTAAAAGCATGATCTACTCTACGTCGACGACCATCATCACGATGAATTTCATGTCGTACTTTAAGTTCATATCTATACCTACTTTTTATTATGATAATAATAATAATGATAATCAAATTCATTAAATATAATAAATAATTTAGGAGAGTAAAGTAATGAATTATCATATTTTAACTTTCACTAAAACTTTTATTTCTGTTGAAATTATTAATTTTTTATTGATAGTTTAAACGTACAATGGAAATAGTATGACGATTTATACGAATGATCAAATAGATTAAGGTCGATCATTGGATTAGGTAAGGGATAAAACAGGAAATGAGGTTGAGAGACACTGATGAGAAGAGAAAGTTTCTCTTGGCTTCTCGCCACCGGCATTTTATTATTCTTTTTAATAATATTATCACACAATAAAGTTGTAGTCGATAATAATCATAAAACACTGAAATTAATTATTATTATTTAATTAAATTTTTTATTATTTTATCAACTTTTTCACTTTCCTCTAAGAAAATAGTAAATTTTCAAAAATTCGGGAAGTTATTGTATTTACCCCAATTTTCGAGAACCGAGTTTTCATCAAAAGCTCGGACAAAAAAAAGTTTTCAGAAGTCTGCTGTATAGTTACAGTAACAATACGCATTACTTATCTACTACATGGAGAGAAAATTATGGTAACTGTTCCTAGTACGTTTATGAAATATCATCCCATACCGTTATGGTAATGATTACTTGGGATTATAGGATATAGACCCATACTTTCTGGGAATAGTTTCCATAAGTATAGGAACAACTCCTATGATTATGGTAACATTTTTCATATCGCATGTGAAAGAATCATGGTAATGATTACCATACTCATAGGAATAGTTTCCACAAGCAAATAGTAACCGAACCTATAACCACATTGTAATGGTTGCTAAATGTATATGGGAAAAAGCCCTATATATTATGGTAACTATTCCTATAATATTATTGTAAACATAACCACCACATTATGGTAATGGTACCATAATATTATGGTAATCATTCCCATAATGCATGGAAATTATTATCATGATATTATGGTAACGATTACCATAATATTATGGTATTCATTACCATAATATTATGGTAACGATTACCATAATATTATGGTAATCATTACCATAATATGATGGTTATGTTTACAATGATATCATAGGAATAGTTACCATAATATTTAGAAATTATAATTTTTTTTTTGTAAGAAGCGTTTTTTTTTGTATATTACAAAATTTTAAGTATACAAGAAAAACGCTTATTACAAAAAAAAATTTATTATAATTTCTAAATATTATGGTAACAATTACCATAATATTATAGTAATGGTTACCATAATATTATGGTAATGATTACCATAATGTATGGGAATTATTACCATAATGTATGGGAATTATTACCATAATATTATGGTAACCATTATCATAGTGGCATGGTAACGATTACCATGATTCCATAGGAACTATTCCGATACCATATGGGAATTATACCCATAATTCTAGGAATGATTACCATAATATATATGGGTGCCTTTCCTATAGTCAACATTTGAAAAAAACCGGTTACCATGCAGTATGGGAACTATTCCCATAACATATAGTAACTGTTACCATAATTATCTCTCCGTATAGATTGTTACTGCAACGATCTACTGTATCGTTGCAGTAACAATACGTTAGATAACTCTGAGACCTATACGGTATCTTTCTGAGCCCTATTTGACGTCACGCGCGTTGCAAATTATATGAGATATTTAAAAACCTTTATCATTCATAAATAAATGATAGAAAAATAACTTTGATTTAATAAAATAATTTATAAAATTAATTTATTAGTAAGTTATAGTCTAAATAAAGTTTGAATATAAAAATGTCTTTTAATTTTTTGAGTTTATTTATTAGTAATTCAATTTTAAGTTAAATAATAATTTAGTTATCATTTTTTTTTATATACATATATTTAAATTATAAAACATCGACTACATCTAATACTTAGATTTTTGATTATGAATGTGTATTTGATTATAAAAAACATGAAAAAAACACTTATCAATAAATGTATCAACATAGGTATGGAGATTCTACTCTGTTAATTTATTAATAACCCGTGGGTCCATATTTCAACATTACAATTTTTTATTACACTTTTTTTTTATCAAACATCTGCTAGCAACAATTATACAATATTCAAAACAGTTGGCATGAAAATGGATGTTTAGTTAGGTTAGACGGTGCCGTGTGGGGTAATGACTACGGAAAGACTCGTATGGTGCTCATAGCTATTTAATAGATAGTTACAGGAACGATACGGCATTGTTACCATAAGTATACCTATCGTTGTGGTAACGACCTACGAGTTGCTATACTTTAGATCGTTCGAGGAGCTATACTTTTTTTTCCGTGTGTCAACGTTTTGAGGTCCTAGGAAGCTATTCCGACCAAAATGATATTCAATTGTTCGCACACACGTGTGCGTGCATATGTGTGTGTGCGCTTTTGTGTGTGTGGATCTCATCAGCTTTTAGAACTCAATAAAATGCATCGATTAGCACATCGAATATCAAAATATGTTGATTAGTTCAAACGATATCGCCGTCGAGAAGTTTTAAAAGTGCCATTTTATGTTATTATTCCCGGATAAATCATAATATAATGTTTTAAAATGTGTTCAAAATCATAACAAATCTTCGTATTCATATGGTCTCCTTCGATCACCACATAACGCAATGTTCTTTAGTTGAAAATAATATTATCAACATCCCATTCAGGAGCTGTCAGAGTTGAACGACGAGGCCCTACTTGGCCTAGCACTGGGGAACCTAACTTCGGCACACCTATATTGGCTCATGCTCGACTCAAGGTTGAGTACTCAGTCCTGGCCATCCCAATCATTACCCGAGTCTGGGCCAAGACTGGGTAACCTAGTCTTGGCCCTTCAATGGCGATCCAGACTTGGGCCAAGGAAGGATTACCCAAGTTTGACTATACCTATGACTTAATAAGTAGATCATATAAAAGTATCAGTTCAATATAAGTAGGTGTGTCCAGTAGCCAACGTTCAGACCCAGCAATCAGAAGGATGGCAGTTCGCGCCCGAAGCCCAGCAGAATTTTCACCGAGTTTTTTTCACATCATTTACCTCTCTTAGATAGTTTAAACGTTAATGAAGACAAACGCTATTAGGATAATAATAATAAAATTTTTTTTCAATCAAATTTATTTGTTTTGTCCATGCATGGGCTAAGTCTGGCAACTAAGCATAGGCCAGAACTGGCAACAACGCCTTGGCCAGATCTGGCAACGAATCCTGGGTCAGGTCTGGCAACTAGGGTTGGCCCTGAGTTATCATTCCGGGCTTCTACGAAGGCTAGGCCATGACTGGTTCACAAGCTTGTCCCAAGGTCCTACATACTTGAACCAAACCTGGACTCGTCTTACTTCCCTCTCTGGGATAAAACGTAATTTATTTGAGCTAGAGAAGTTCATAAAAAACAATTGCCTGCGAGAGTATTTTCGAGCTCGAAGAGCTTAAAAATGTATTCACATTAATGTTTTCGAGCTCCTTGAACTTTTGTTATTCTCTACTCTCTTAAAATAAATCCGTGATGAGTAATACAAATCAGTGAATATTCGCCGCGAATCAGACCTAAGTATGTATATCACTTATTGATTTAGTGATATACTTTTAGGACTATTTATGCAGTGGATATTCACTGAATGGAATAATTATCACTGATTCATTTTAAGAACGTATGGATTGATTGAAAAGTTTTCGAATAATACCAGATTTGTTGAACTAATTGATTGTAATGTTTTTCGCCGTTAGAAGCTGGAATAATGCGTTCAATACCGCATTAAACTTCAAAATCGGTTGGTTAGTTCAATAGATATCGGCGACGAAATATTTAAAAAAAAAACAATTTACCTTATTTTTCCCGAATAACTTATATTGTAATTTACTAAATAATTCAAAAATTATACCGGTTTTTTGTCTTAACAGTCTCTTTCAATCGCTACATAATTTATTGTATGTATATAGTCAGTCAATTAGTTTAAATAATATTGTCAAGGAATTAAACAAAGCAAAATGGAACACCCTTTAAAAAAAGTCGAAAATTTTTGTTTATTTTAACGTCGGGTTTTCCCACTTAGGTCCCACATAGAACCCAATTGGGAAAATGACAATAATTTTTGTTATTTTCACGTTGGGTTTTCTCACTTAGGTTCCCACAGAACCCAGTTGGAAAAAATGACAATAATTTTTTTTATTTTTAGGTTGGGTCTTCCCACTTAAGTCCCACTCATGTCCCAATTGGGAAATATTGACGATTATTTTATATTTTTACATTGAGATTTCCTCCTTCTCAACTAGAAATTATCCCCACGCATACATTGGGACCCTATTGGGTATTGATGGGGCAAGCCCGATAGGGTTATCCCTATTGGGTTATGGTTGGGAACATATCGGGTAAGCCTAATATTAAAATAAAAAATTGCGATTGGCTTCACCCAATTGGGACAGGATTGGGAACATGTTTGGTAAACCCAATGCTAAAATTAATAACTCGATAATGGGTTTTCTCGATTGGGATATTTTTGGGAACTTGTTGTGGTGACACAACGTCAGAATTAATAATTGGCTGATGGGCTTATCCGATTGGGAATTAATTAGGAACACGTTGGGAAAACTAAACATGAAATTTATGAAAAAACAATTTTTTACTTTTAAAATTAAAAATAATTTAAAAATGCAAAATATTTACGTTTTATTATGTGTTTTTATAGATAAAAAAAAAATGATTAAACCTTAAAAAAAAAAAAACTAAACAATGGTAAAACATATTTTTCATCTCTTGCAGTTTATAAATATAATTATAAGCTAAAAAAAAGTAACACTTTAAGGGAAAAATAATCCATATAAAATATCTTCTTTCACATGCTTATATATTATTATATGTGAAGATAAAAATCAAATAGTTGTGTTTGTTAACACCAGTGATGCACGTGGTGACAAAATCTTGTGACTATAATACAAGCGTAGACAAGTTCAGACAGGTTCGCACATAATACAGATAACTAGTGAACAAAACTCATATACACGTGACTATTGCATTAGAAAACGTTCTAAGTAACTCATCAAGGCGTAATTTTTTGAATTCTCTACAATATCGTGCAATAGAATTGATCGGAATAATAATAAAAAAAGTGCGAGTACAGTGCAATATAATTGATTAAAATAATAAAGTGCTAGTATAGCGGATATAGATGACATTGATTTCTTCATCAATATATTTAGTTTATTGAACATAATCGGGAATTAAAATTTAAAAACCGCTTGTTCATTAATTATTTTCGATTCTTAAACTTTTAAACTTTAGCATAAAGCGTAACTTGTTAGAGCTTGCAAAACTCATAAAAAGCAATCGCATGCAATAAGATGTTCGAGTTCGAAGAGCTCGAAAATATAGTCACATCAATATTTTCGATTTCCTTGCTCGAATACAGCGGGAAGTTTTGGGGCTGGCCCGCAGGGTTAACCGACAGACCGATTTTTTTTGTTAGTTGACACTAATATAAATTAACAGTAATAACGAAAATTGAATAAATAAAAACAAATTTGTACTAGAATAAGACGATTTAAATAAAAAATTTACTTAACCAAATTTTTTTTATGTTAGGATTTTAAAGAGATTATATTGGGTTGGCCTAAAGTTTTTGTAGGGTCTACCCAATTGAAACCATATAGGGTATGTCTAGTTGAAATACAGATGGGTATACCCAATTGGGGCCCAATAGGGATAACCCGATTGGTACCATCTTGGGCTATGCGTTACGTCCAAACGTTAGGTTCCCTTCCCTATTAGGAACCTAAATTAATACCAATAGGTCTTCAATTTTTTTTCTAGTCGGGTTAGGCTCCACTTAGGACTCAGTTGAGAAATACTGACCATAAATTATTTAATTTTTGTTTGGGATTTTCCGATTGGGTTCTGATTGGGCCCTCATAAGGATTTCCCTATTGGAAATGTCCCATTTGGACCCAATGAGGTCCAGATATTCACGGGGCGATCCCAAAGTAATTTCTAGTCGGGTAACGGTTGGTGGGGTGTCATGAGAATTAAACGGTACATGAACAGAGTAGTCAGACAAGTTTTTAACCTTTACGTCAAGCCACTTTCACTGACACTTAGTTTACGTACAGTATTAAACTCTCGATTTCTCGCCGACAATTTATATATATATATTAAAGTGTTTAAAAAAGAAACGAAATTTTTTTTTTCTCAGAAACTGTAGTTTAAAAGTTCAAATGTTGTGCCCGGTGGATTGATTCCAAAATCTAATTAGCTCCAAAACTTCATAAGCTGCAACGAATGTCGCTTTAACCATAAAAATCGGTTCATTCGTTCAAGAGAAACCGTTAACGACAGAATTTTAAAAAAAATTTGTTTTTGGCTTTTTTGAAATTTCTCAAAAATGACTAAATGAATCAATCTCAAAATCTGATCAGTTCTAGAACTCAACGAAACGCGTCGATCGCCACTTCAACCGTCTCAATCGGTCTATTCGTTTGAGAGATATTGTTTGAAAAACAATGGTAAAAAAACGGTTCCGAAAACAATGGTACACAAAAATATCTTCGAGCTCGAAGAGCTCTAAAATGTGTTCACGACAATGTCTTCGAGCTCGAGGAGCTAGAAAACAGCGGGAAGTTTTGAGATTGACTCGCAGGGTCAACTGATAGACCGATTCCTTGACATTAAAATGAAAATAACTAAAAAACAATGCGGAATTTCGAAAAATTTCATGACAGGTTATTTCTGAGAAAAAAAAATTATTTACAAAAAAGATCCCATGACATTTTCTGATAAGTCTGATAGTTTAGCCGGAAAAATAAAAAGATCTCAAAATTTACTATAAATTTAACTTTTCAAACTCAAATAACGTTTGAACAGATAAATTCATCAAAAAACGATAAGACATTTATCGTAAAGCATTCAATTATCAACAAATGAGGTAAAGATTTTGGAATTGACCCATCGAGCACGTTAACAATTATTTAAAAAAAAAACATTTTTGAAAAAATTCTATTTTTGGAATATTTTGAACGTACTCTACCGATCAAGCTCAATTTCTCACAATTTTTAGATATTGATAAGCCGCGTCGAATGCTACCTTGACAATCAAAATCGGTTCATCCGTTCAAAAGTTACAGATATTTGCATACGTACGTACGTACATATACACATACATACATTCGGACATCTTTAAATTAATCAAAATAGTTTCTCAGAACTTCAAAAGATCTGTTAGAAATTCGATTTTCGAAAATCGGACCGAAACCAATAACTTCCCAAATTTTAAAAAATTTTCAATTTTCTTTGCGGGAAGTCAAAAAATTTGTTTTGATGTTGAAACACGCTTATATATATGTATATAAATCATTATCGTTATAAGTTTGAACTGTACAAAATATTTATAGTTTAGTTGTGAACGTAGCTTTAGCCTAATCGTTAAATATCATATACGTATAAATATATATACATACATATATGCGTGTGTGTGTGTGTGTGTGTGTGTGTTCGTCGAGTTGCAATGGCCCAGAAGCGGTAGCTAGGCAAAGGGTCAAAAACACGAAGCGGCCACATAATGGTTTCTAGGCCATGAGTTGCTATCTATAAACCCCCTAGCGAGGCTGCTAATCGGCGAGCCAGGAGTCCCCACTATATTCTATGACGCGCCCTCACCCTCGCCCTCGCCCTCGACAACTGACTATATAGAACCTAGACATATAGAAAACTACATACTAGACAGCGATATACACTTTAAATAGATGCCTGCCTGTCGACATCGTCAGTACTTATACACATTAAATTATATTTTATTATTATTGCCATCACTTATTATCCAAGCAAATTATAAATATTATTCGTTTATAAACTCGTTAATAAAAAATTATTTAAAAATTAAAATAAATTATTTTTGTGTTATTTATTAATAATTACGTAATCATTATGATCATAGTTTAATTGACACTTTAGGCGTCTTATTTATAATACATACATACATATATATATATATATATATATATATATATATATATATATATATATATATATATATATAATAAAACCAACTGACTTTCACTGGCGGTTGTGAGCCATTTCCTGGACACGAAGCTCACGAACCAGATGGGAAATTGGCTGAGACCCTGGGTAATACGATCGCTCTATTTTAGTTGTGCATTTCCGCCTTCCTCAAGTCTTTACTTTACGAAAAAGATGACAGTAATAGATTTAGAATGGGACAAATGATCGTATGATACACACATTAGTGTACGTAGGACTAAAATATCATCGCATAGGTCATTTCCTCGTACATAACCCAATTAAATAATTATTTAACATTTGTCATAAGATTTAAAAAAAAATTTTTTTTTTTTTCTTGTTTCCCTTTTCATTCTATTTTCTTTAGCAGTTATCACATAGTCAAAAGTCAGTGGTTTGTAATTCCTTTAATTTGCCTTCGTGCCTACTTTCTCACCTACTTTCATATGAGCCAACGTAAATATAGTGATACTTATAAAATACTAAAGGTAAAATATTGAAGATTTTGCTTGGTTATAATCGTGTTATATTACAATATGTGTGTATCGCGCACTGTTTGTGTTTATGTGCACTCTTTAAATGTGTGCGATTGCCACATACACACATGCGCAGAGCTATAAATGCTATATATCGTTGATTATGTTAGGGACAGGGTTATATGCGGTCATTGGGCTCGAAAACTTTGGCAATAAACTTACACTCACACGCAGGCCAACGCAATCTGGATAGTTTCACTAGTTGCATAATCATCAGTAAAAATATCCCCTGCAACTCTACTCCCCTTTCCTTTCCTCCTCTTTTTATTCAACACTTATAATACATTTCATTGTGCGTAAGCATATAATAAATCATTGAAAAACTAAATATATATATATATATATATATATATATATATATATATATATATATATATATATATATGTGTGTGTGAATTAATTAATTAAATTTTTTTTCTTAATTATTAATTAATGAGTAATGATGTATTATGAGTGGACGGTTATACAGAAGTTAATAAATAATTAAAAATATATTGTAAAAGTTTTTTGTTGAAACGCGGAAAGCGTAGGCGACGTAATATAGTTGCATCGGAGATTGAAAAAGAGTTCATGATACAAAGTCACGTTCGTGACACCAGAGATACATATAATACAATATATTATATCCAGCTCGATTATTTATTTTTTAGCTATATATTGCTGCAAGTTTAAATTCAAGGAGTCACGAGTCCTTGAGAAGATTAGGTGTTTAGAGTATATGATATATATATATATATATATATATATATATATATATATATATATATATATATATATATATATATTCACCGTCGATTCTCCACGAGTGGCCTAAATAAACAACCGAGAATACATCGACCTGTGAGACAGCTATATACATAACTCGATGTTTATAAGTAGTAGTTTAAAGAGTGGTTAACACATATCTGTATATACAAATATATATGTATTTCTGAGTATTTATAATATGCTAAAGTAATTGCACTAGTAACAGGTCGCGTGGTTGACATTTTGTTTTAAAAATTATTATAAATTATATGGTAGTGTTGATATATTGTATAAGTATTTTTCTGTTTTTTAATAAATTCTCTTTAATATTGACAATATTATAATTTTATTTATTAAATAACGAAGAAGTAAAATATTTTGTCTGATATCCATCTTTTTATTTATTACTTATTTTTTTTCAATTCTAAAAAATAAAAAAAGTATTTTAATAAAATTATTAAACTTGCAAAAAAAGTTAAATTATAGATTTTTGATAAGTCAAGATTTTGAGTTGTTTGAAAACTATTTTGATGGTTTTGAAAGCTTTTCATAAAAACTGAAAAATTACAAAAACATGTTAGTATAGATACTTTTATAGATACATATACAGATATATTTATAGAGTAAAGTCAAAGCTCTTTATTTAATCTTTCAAGGCCTTTTTTTTCGCCCAGTTATAATAGAAGCTATCGAGTAGTTTTTGTCGGCCTAGTTTGTTATCAAGAATGACTGACAATCAACCGCTTATTATATTTGTTTCACCATCGCGTCTGCAAATTAACATTTTTGTTTTCATTCAGGCATTTGTGTTTGCATATCCATACATAAATAGAGATACAATAAACATGTATATTTGTATGTTAAAACTGTATTAGATACATTAGTGAGTGTTAATAAGAGCCAACAGGGCGACGCAATAGAAGAAACTTGACTCTGACCTACAAAATAAAATTGCAAGTGCAACGTGTGAGGACTGTGAGATACTTAATGTCACTATTCTCAGCTTCAACAAACCGTAAATTTTGTTATATGTATTAATGTTTAGTTAAAATAATTATTGAGTATGGAAAATAAATGTATTTTATATATTATAAACTATTTAATAATAAGATATGAATCATCGAGGTCATATGCATTTGTGACTTCTTCAAGATTTTATTTACAATATATATATATATGTTTATATCTCGGATCATTTTTTTTCACTCGCCCAGATTCAAGGATTCTAAACATCACTTGACCCAGATCTTGGCAATTTCCACAGCACAGTCTACTCATATTCCAATGCACTTTACATTTATTTCGTCAATAGTATAATAATAATTATTATTATTTTTAAAAATTTTCTATTTTAATTTAATGACATAATCTATAATTCGATTTAAAAATTTACGTACCACGTTAAAAAATGTAATTTGAAGTTAAAAAAAAAAAAGTGAAAAAAAAAAAAAAAATGAGATGTATACTATTGCTTCTTCACCTTGTTGATCACGCGACGAGAAGGAAGGAAAAGGAAGGGTAATATAACAAAGGCATAGAGCAAGAGAGGCGGAGCACTGAATGTTCCAGGAGGGTTTGGTGCAGTATCGGTCATTACCTCCGCAGAGTAACTAGGTCAGTCGTCACGGAGCGCCTAGGCACGCTTCACTGCCTCACCCCACCGACCGACCAATCCTCTTCTACATAATACTATACTGTTATTATATTGTATATATACATATACATATACATATATATTATATACATATATTATAAAAATAAATATTTGTTGCTTAGAATAGAGTATTATTTATAAGCATAAATATAATATTTATAATACCTCATGTGTACTATTGAATTAAAAAAAAATAATATAATTATTCATTATTTAAAAAAAATATTTTTTAGTTATATAATCAAGGACAAATGATGCAATTCAACGTGTTAGTGCAACGAGTCAAGGATTTATCGTGGTAATAAAAAGACTTGTATGCAATAAATTTTTTAATTGTTCCTTGTCTTTTATGATACATTGGAATTTAAACATGAGAGTAAAAGGTATATAGAGGGAGTATAATAGTAACTAGAATAAACGGTGCATATGCAACTATATATATACATATATAAATAAGAGCGGGGCATTCTAGGGCAAAGGTTGAAGAACGCTGCAAGCTCACTTGGCACTCCCGCCTTCCATTACCCTTCTATCCTCCCACTCTTTCTCGCTCTTGGTTTCTCTATCCCCCATTCTTGTCTTTTTTCCCCTCACCAATTAAATGCTTTTTTCTTTCTTCTCTCTCTTTCTCTATCTTCGTTCTCTAGCACTGTCCTCTACTGAATATCCAAGCGCAGTGCTTTCGCCCGACCTACCCTAAATATTGTTTGAATTAACTTTGTACCCTTGTTTTTATTTAATACTTAATAATGTCTAAGTTAAGTAATTTTATTTACTAAAAGAAAAAAAAATGTAAAAAGTCAAAGGTGCATGTCTATAAAAAAATCTGAAATCTCAGAGAGCTTGAAAACGTTATTATTTGTTAATTTTTACGCTCTTCGAACTTAAAACGCTTAGACAAGAAAAACATACATTTCGCTAAAAAAAAAGTATGTTTTGTCGGACGATATCTTTGGAACAAATCGACAGATTTGCATGCCCTTTGCGGTGGTCAAAAGGATTTTTTGAGACTTAGCTTTCTTGGGTCAAGAATAAAACTTGATTCAGGCTCGTTTCACTTTATTTTCTTTTTAAGTTATCGATTTGCCAATGATTTTCCGATAAGGTCTCGACTTTTTCGACTTAAATTGAATTTTTGTACACTTTTAAAGCTTTTTCCATCTTAGTTTCAACTTATTCGTCTTCACTTCGAACACGATAGTCTTTCACCTCACTTTTGAATTGCTAAACCAAATCGAAAAAAAGTTATTTATTCCCCTTACTTTAGACTTGCTCAACAAAGTCAAAAGCAAGCAGTATTTTTTAATGTAAAATTTGTTTTTCACGTTTCACTTTAGTTTTGACTTTTTCGCCTCATAATTTGAGTCGGATAAGTCCAAATTAAGTGGATTTCGAGTTGATTTAGATTGTTCGTCTTAAATCGTGTCTAAGTAAGCCAATTAAGTCTAAACCAGAGCGAAAACTCAATGTATTTCATATCTCCGTAAAAAAAAGTCGAGTTTTCCATGTGAAAAAGGCTCCAAATTTCAACTTGGTAAACCAAGTCTAAATGCAGTTTCATTTTTGAACCGGGGGTTGATGTAATTTTGATGTAAATCGGTTGAGCGGTGTACGAGTTATGCAACTAAAACCTAAAAAGAAAAATTTTAAGATTTTTCTTTTTCAAATAATTCAGAAACTACTTGGCCGATCAGTGTTAAATTCTACTTAACGTTATAAGAATTGATGAATTTTTCGATTACCACGAAGAACTTTCAAATCAGTTGATTCGCCCCGAAGATATTGGACGACAAAAAAGCGTTTACTTACACATACATGCGCGTGCGCGGACGTCCATCTAAAAATAATTAGAATAGCTTTCTAGGATCTCGAAACGTCGACACCTGATGAAAACTCGATTTCCGAAAAGCGGACCGAAACCAATAATTTCTCGTTTTTCAAAAATTTTCTATTTTCATAGAAGGAAGTTAAAAAGAAGTATTAGGTAGAATATATAATTATTTTTTGACACAAATGCTTACGGTTAAAGTAAAGTTGCGTGAAGAGGGTCGTGCTACAATGCACGTTGACCCATATTCGGGTCGTTGCTATTTCAGATTTATCTTTTTCATAGAGGAAGGTCGTATAGTTAGCGTTGTCATCGCGCCGTATACCGACACTTATTACTTAATGCAGTCTTTTTCCTTGCAATTTTTTGTAATGTTTAAAAGTTAAACAAATGTATGATTATTCAAAAGCAAAAAGAAAAAAAAACAAGTCATTTTATAAATACTGTTCTTATTATTAAATTATTGAAAACTTATATAATTTTTTCTTATAATTTTATTAAAATTTCAATTAAAGCTATCAAAAATTTTTTTTTCGTGGTGAATTAAATAAAAATTTATTTGTGACGACATGAGAAAGAATAAGGGTAGTACATCATTTCGTTACAAGAAAATTTAAAAAAAACTAGAGAAACGTAAAATAGGGGAAGAGATTTAATAGATGACAAAATCCAAAAGTGGGAGAGATTCTCCCACCTGAAAATGCACCTCATTGCACCGTCTCTTACTATGACCATTCACGCGTCGTAGAGCCCCACTACATTTGTATTTATCCTCTATCATCCCCACCGCTCTTAAAATCGTCACATGTACAAGAGGGAGGGAAGCAATGACGTTTCCAAAGGGTGAGAATTGCGCATGCGCTAAAATTGTAAATACTCCTTGACTCTGCGCACAGTGGAACGTCTTGTGGCAGGTCCGGGACGCTAGAATTCTCTGGTTATACTATATGTATGTATATGAACTAATGAATAAAAAGAGTTTAACGTGTCCGAGTATCAGGGGTAGTGGCTCGATACTGCTCCGGGTTCAATAAACAGAAACTCTCCCCTCTTGTACTAACTCTTTCACCCTCTAATACTCCTCCTGTCACTCTGACGCTCGTCTATTTTTCATGAGCAGTGCACTTTGTCGCATCGTCAAACACTTTTAAGTAGATTTTTCTGAAATCTAACTATTGTATTTATCCTCATGGTAAATTTTTCAAGGAATTTTGCCATAACCCATCATAATTGATCGAGTAGATTCCAAAAATACAACTCGTTAAAAAGTGTATGTATGTATGTAAACACATAATGAACACCCTAATGTATATATATATTATATATATACATTAGGGTGGTTCATTTGAAACTTTTTTTTTCACTCCTAATTCAAAGCGTTGCTGTAAAAATTGAAAAAAATGTCCCCTGCAAGTTTCAGCCCTTAATTTTAATTTTAAGTACTTTACAATTGATTTTGAAGTTTTCCCGTTTGGAATACATGGGAAAGTTAGGATTTTTTTTTTCAATTCTCTAAAGCTCAGCCACTCGCTAAAAAATTAATCAGTGAAATTCACTTCGAATTAGTAAATATTCACTGGGAACCAGCTATAAGTATACACTGTAAAAAATAAGGTACTGACATCAAACTCACTAAGAGTTTGACAAATTTCCTCTTTAGTGAAACCAAATTCGTTTGAACCAACGAAAACTAGTTTGTCTCAAGAAAATCATTTTTATTAAATTAAAATCTCTACTCGATTATGAGAAATTGCGTAAGCGTTTATGTTAAAGTTTTTAAGTTTGACCGCAATGAAACTAACATTTGATTGAATAGTAAAATATATTTTAATTAGAGTTTGAATGTACTTGATTTAAAAATAAAAACGTTGAAACAAACTTTTTAATATTGGGAAATTTAACTGAAACTCTTGAAACGTTTAGTTTGACAACTTTACATGTTTTAATGAAAAGAAAGTAGTTTCCTATAATACCGAACGTGTTGTATCAACCGACGAGTTTCTTGAGAAGAGAATCCGATGAGGTTGTAGGAATAATTTCACACACTTACATTGAAACTGAAAAATATTTGACAAGAATATAAATGTATTTGTTACAAAATATCGAACTATATTTAAATTAAAGTCTTTATATTATCGATTCAATAAAAAAAGTTATTTATAAAAAGAGTCACACATTTAATTCATTTAGATCAATGTATGAGCGATTGATTGTATATATCTATTCAAGATGAAACAAAGTACTAGAAGCACAATTAAACTAAAACTTTCCTACTGGTTCCGTAGCGTAGCGGTATACCCCTTATAGGAAAAAACAATAGGCTCAAGCTTGGCCGAGGCTTGGCGAAAGATTTATTAACTCTGGGGAAAGCTTGAAATCTAAGTTTAGTCCAAGTCTGTCTAAGCGTCAAAATGATAACACTGAGCCAACCTTGGATGACAGTATTGTGCCAAGACTGCATCTAAGTATTGGCCCAATATTCAGTGCCAGTATTGTGCCACGACTGTTGCTAAATAAGCACCTATGCTTATTAAAAATAAATTTAAAAAAAAATATATCAGACATGTGCGTGATGGTAACATATGGATACAAATTGGTATACAGAGAAATCAGGTGGATCGATGAAACTAATTTTTTTTTGCATTTGCTGGGTCTCGAACTTGGTCCTTCAAAGCTGGTAGACAAGCGTCTTATCCACTAGGCTGCTACGTTATTCACAGAAACCAGAGGTTTTTAAGTACCATTTGTTATTTCTTCTGGTAAACCGAAGCTTGTCACTTAAGTATTGAATGAATCTTGGCCCAAGGCTGGCAAGCCAAGGCTTGTTACTTGAGTATTGGCCCAAGGCTGGTGAACCGAGGCTCGTCACTTGAACGTTGGTCGGATCTTGGACCAGCCTTGGGAGGCCGAGTCTCGGTAGCCCAGTATTGTGCCAAGCCCGGCCCCGTTGTCAATATTTTTTTTCCTACAAGGGTATTGCAATATAATAATTTTATCTTAGTGTTCTGAACTACACGTTTGTCTTCAAACTTTTGACAATCGTTAATACATTAGGCGAATTGTTTAATAATGGTTATATTAATCACCATTTTAATGTTAATCGAAATATCATATCACAGTTCAATAGATCTGCCTATTAGTAGTTGGAGGAACTATTTAGGTGTAATTAAATACGGTGGCTACATTGTCAGAGTCGTTGCGTTGACTATTAAAAGTAGTTACAGGAACTATTGCATGATAAACAAACTAAAATAGTCACTGTTACATTCTCTCTTTGTAGGGGTGAACTAAAAAAGTATTATTATTAATATTTTTGAAATACAAGCTCTGAAAAATAATATTAAATAGTTAACATAACAAAACAAAAAATGTTAGTTATGCTTAGTTGATATTACTACTTTAAAATAGGTTCGAGCACTATGATAGAGTACAAGAAACTATAAATATTAGTTAAGATTACCATTTTTTCATACTCATCCCTTTGTAGTTACCACAATCATACTCTTTTCTCTCAGTCCCATGCAGGAGCTGCCAGAGTTAAACGACGGGGCCCTACTTGGCTCAGCACTGGGGAACCTAGCTTTGGCACACCTATGTTGGCCCATGCTTGGCTCAAGATTGGGTACTCAGTCCTAGCCGTTACAATGATTACCCAGGCTTGGACTAAGACTGGGTGCCCCTGCCTTGGTCGTCCGATGTCAATCCAGACTGGGACCAAGGTAGGATTACTTAAGTTTGGCTATACCTATGGTTTAATAAGTAAATCATATAAAAGTATCAGCTCAATATAAGTAGGTTTGTCCAGTAGCTATCGTTCAGACCCAGTGATCAAAAGGACGGTAGTTCGTGCCCAGAGCCCAGCAGAATTTTTCATCTAGGTTTTTCAACATCATTTACCTCACTTAAATAATTTAAACGTTAATGATCATGAACTTCTACTATGATAATAATAAAAATTTTTTTTTTAATTGAATTTATTTGCATGCTTGGCCGATTGCCGGCTGCCATTAATCGGCCGATAGTTGAGCGTCAATAATGGGCCGGGGTTATCATTTGTATATTCAGTCGTTCATGGGCCATTAAAAGTTGTCAATGACTGGCCGTTAATCATCATACATCGCCCGGTGATGGGCCATTGAAGGGCCAGTTTCGGAACTTTCAAAAGAATGACCCATTGATGATTCAGACTCTTAATATTAAGTACTTTTGTATTAGTATTGATTTTTTTAATTTCTGTACTTTTTTATTTTTAACGTTTTCATAAATAATCTTTCTAAAAAAAAAAAAAAAAAAAAAAAAAAAAATCGATGAAATTCATAAAATCGTTACTTTGAAAATTTTACTTAAATTTTACTTGAATTTTAAAGGTCAATTTTCAGTGAGTTATTATTTCGATGCAAAGAATAACTCCACAAAATATGAGAAAGATCCACGGGGATCATATACTTTAAAAAAATATTATTTGATGGGATATCCCATACATTTCATTAAATATAACTTATTTTCTTTTATAGGTTGTATTTTCTTCTTCACTATTACCATCATGATCAGCAAGAATCATTAGGTGTAAACAAAGTTTATTAAAACAAAATAAATATACTACTTTTGTTCAATATATGTATAGTTTATTTTGTGAGATGACAAGATTCAAAGGTTATTATCAAATGTTGACAATAGACAACGCGTTGTCGTTTTGAGGGTCACGTTCACAGTACCGTAGTCTCCTTTGAAAACGACGCGTCGATTTGGTGGTTGCGCGAGGTCCGGGCACGGCTGCAAAAGGGGCAAAAGGTGGTAGACGGAGTAGAGAGGATACGATAGTCAAGGAACATAGGAGAAAAGTGGAAAGGGTTGTGCACAGCTGAGCCGGTCGATGCAACTGCACATCCCTTCTCACTCGGTGTTTCTCGTTGTATCCTCTCGGCTCTCATCTCATTCCCCACCCTGTTCTATTCCCTCTTATACCTTTTTTTCTGACACTCTTGACGCCCGAGGTCAGTGACCCCGCGAACTAACCCCAGTGTAGTTTCATGTCGTTTGTGTACATACTTTATATACTTAACCATTTTTTTGGTCATAGAATATAATTATGATTTTATGCAGCTATACTGATTATTATTTTTTTGCTGATTGATTTATATATTTATTCTTATCATTTCAAAAATCCTTTAAGTTTACGTACACGGAAAAAAGAGCAATTGAAAAATTGAACGCATGTCTAAGTATTTATTACAGTTTCGTATAGTAGTAAAGTGCTGCGACTCTGAAACTGTAAAAATTACATTTTTATCCAGGCATAACAAATATTATAGTTTCAAACTCGATATTGTCCAGCTCTCGTTAGTAAACAGATTTTATAATTTTTAATTTTATATTAAAAATTACAATCTTACATTGTAATTTATTATACAAATTCTTCAAATTATATTTCCTGAGACAAAAAAATTTTATTATTACAGTTTCATTCGACGAAAGAGATTCTTTTTTTTTTTTTTATTTAATATTTAAAATAATGGTAACTAAAGTTTAAAATTAAAAAATTTACAGTTTGATTAAGTAAAATTTATTTTTTTTTTCTTGAATTTATACAATAAAAATTTTTATATCTGTAGTATAATGATTTTTTTTTTTTTAGTTATTATTGGATTTAATTGTGTTGATAAATATTCATACCTTTCAATAGAAGTTGCAACAGAATTAGTTAATCCCATGCCCTTGTAGGAAAAAAAATATTGACAACGGGGCCGGTCTTGGCATAATGCTGGGCTACTCAGGCTCGGCCTCCAAAGGTTGGTTCGACATCCGACCGACGTTTAAGTGACAAGCCTTGGCTTGTCTTGAGACAATGTTCAGCCAATATTCAATTGACAAGCCTTGGTTTACCATTCTAAATAACAAATGGTACCTAAAACCTCTGGCTTCTATGTATAGCGTAACAGCCTTAGTGGATAAGACATTTGCCCAGCAGCCATGAAGGACCAGGTTCGAGACCCAGCAAATGCAAAGAATATTAGTTTCATCGATCTACCCAATTTCTCTATTGTACAAATTTATTTCAATATGTTACCATCACGCACATGTCTACTAATATTTGTTTTTTTAAAATTTATTTTTAATAAGCGTAGGTAATTCTTTAGCTACAGTTTGGTACAATACTGGCACTGAATATTGGGCCAATACGTAGATGCAGTCGTGGCACAATACTGTCATCCAAGGTTGGCTCAGTGTTATCATTTTGACGCTTAGACAGTCTTGGACCAAACTTAGATTTCAAGTTTTTCCCAGAGTTAATAAATCTTTCGCCAAGTCTCGGCCAAGCTTGAGCCTATTGTTTTTTCCTATAAGGGTATCTGGTTCATAAATATTGTCTGGATATGACGAAAAGTATTGATATTGGCGTACTTGATATTGCAAAGCGACAATATAAGGCAAATTTTTCTTACTATAATATAAGTTTGCAAAAGCTTTTAGACTTTGATATTTAGTTTCCTCTTGCATTGAGTTTCTTCGTCTATATATTAATCAGCAATATTGACTATTTCAGATGAACAGTACCACAAAAACACCAATAGAAAAACAATTTTAACGATATAAAATTTTATTTAAAAAATCTAAATAATGACATAAAATTTATGACGACGCAATCACGTCTAATAAAGAACTGATTATAAAACTGAAGCACAAAACACAAGTTCAAGTTTGTTTGTAGCCGTTTGTTACTCGAGCTATGGGCAAGATGCCTTCCTGACGCTACTCGGCTGGAAATATTTCAAACTGAAAAAATAATAATTTTTTTTTTCGGTCGAAAAAAGGTCCAGGTAGTGACTACGAGGCCAAAACTCGCTTGGCCGAAACTCGTTAGGCCTAAAAATAGCCGAAAAAAGGCCGACAATGAAGCTTAAAAATGGCTGACGTTAGTTTTCAAGGGGAAACGCGAAGCTTATTAATGACCGCTGTTGTGGGATTCGAACCCGGGACCCTACGCACGAAAGATCGACCCTTTAACTACTACGCTACTCTACCGATTTTGCCTCTTAAGTTTAGTTACGGTATTAGAATATTATTCGGCACCAGCCAGGAATTCCAAAAATTTACCTAACTTAGGCAATGACGAAGACTTTCCTAATAATAGCCAAATTTGGCATACCTAATTTTAGCAAGCTTTCGGTCACCCCATCCGATTTTAGTCAGGAATCTCAAAGATTCACTAAACTTTTACGCCGTGCCGAAAACTCCTAGTAACAAACACGTTTGGAAAAGTTTTGGTATATCGAGTTTTGGTTTTCCTTATAAGGACGGGACAAGTTTCAAATTGGGTTTGCTGTATTTCGGAAAGCCTCATTCGTCCCGAATTAGTACTTTAGCATGCCGCAGTGAAATTTTAGTCAGGCGCTGATTTGGCATACCAGACTTCGGCAAGCTTTTGGTAACCACCATAAGGCAGCATTATCAATTTTTGAAGATACGCCGAAGTTAACTTAGCCATTCACTTTCCTACTAACTACCTAATTTGGCATACCAGACTTCGGTAAGCATTTGGTCACCACTATTAAATATCCGTCCAGAATTCCAAAAATATTCCGAACTAACGCCTTGCCACACCTTTCCCCAATAACAACCAAGTTGGGAATGTTTTTGGCATTTCCAGCTTTGATTTTCGTTATGCAAGTTTCATAAGGGTCGAATTTGGCTTGCCGTAATTTGGTTTTTATTTTAAGGCCGAAGTAAGGGCCGAAGTAAGGTCCGAATCAGGCTTGCCGTATTTCGAAAAGCCTCATTCGGTTCAAATTGGTCTTTCGGCAAGTCTAACTGGAATTTTTAGTCGAGTAGGCTACACTACCGACAGTAACTACTAAGTTTACTTGTACTATATGAGATTGAAAGAATACATCACTTTTAAAACAGCAAAATATAATTGAAAATCTATTATTAGTAATAACAAAAAAATTTTATATTTTTTTTTTTTTGTGCGGTATAAAGTCCTGTATGTAAATAACTATAATATATGTCATTTTGGTTATATAGTTATGTATAAAATTGTTTAAAAAGTATATAGGCTCTATATACAGCCAGGTATGGTCATATGTAACTCGTTTTTCGTAGATGATTAATTACTATGCCTACACTATAAAAAATCTGTCTATCGGTTGATCCTGCGTGCCAGCCCTAAAACTTCCCACTGTTTTCGAGCCCCTTGAGCATGAAAACATTGTTGCGAATATATTTTCGAGCTCGAAAATACTATTGTATGTCATTGTTTTCGGAAAAAACCGTTTTTTTGCATTTCTTTTTGCATTGAGTTCTAGAGCTGATCAAATTTTGAAATTGATTGAATGAGTCGCTTCGAAGATAATCGAAGAAAACCGTTTTTCACCATTTCTTTCTCAATCAACTTCTCTCGAACAAATAAACCGATTGAGATGGTTGAGGCGGCAATCGACGCATTTTATTGAATTCTTGTGCTGATTAGATTTTGAAATTGATCGATCGAGCTATTTTTGAAAAATTTGAAAAAATATTTTTTTTTGTTTTTTTTTTTTTTCTATATATTAGAGTCTATTTGATCGATCGATTTGAAATTTTCAGAAAAGTTGACGGCCAACAAACTCTATTGATTGCCACCTCAAACATTTAAATCGGCCAGTTCATTAAAAAGATATTAAGATTTTACATCCACACACACAAACACACACATACAGACACTTGGTCATCCACAACTTGCCGAATTTTTGAAGATTAATAATTTTCTTAGCGGGAAGTTAAAAATTTGCGGCGTAAACGCGGAATGAATATGGACTAAATAATTTTCTATTTCTTTAAACCCCCGGAGTGAATTTCATTCCAAGGAAGGTTTTAGAACATATTAATTACCAAAAAAATGACTAATGCATAGTAAAGATAGGTCTTCTATATTTAGATATTTATATTGACTACAGAATGATTACGAACTCCCTTTACATATATTCCTAAGAAATAATTGTTTAGAAGTATAATCTGTTAATAATGAAAAATTTTGGTCTTATAAAGTTAAAAAAATCGATTTTTCATTTTTGGTTATTAATATATTTTCACTCAGCCACGAACTGTCATATAACTTATATCAATGATTCCACAAACGAAAATTTTGCATTATACCAGAATATATGCTAATTCCCATAAAAATTATGGCACTATAACTATTGAATAATTAAATGTTTTTACTATGTCTCATATAAAATTGTAACTTACTAAGTTGCTAAAACATTTTATAAATTGAAAACATAATTTTTCTCAAATTTTCGAAATATTATCCTAAGTTCTACAATTTGAAAATTTTTTATGTTTTACTTTGAGTTGCATGAAATTTCTTTTAAACACCATAATTTTATTTCAAAGAAAATACTATGGCCAAAAACAGACCGAATTCAACTGTCGGCCGAATATTAGCCTGTTTTCCGCCAAAGATTTTTACTTGCGATAATTTTATTTAAAAAAAAATATATTCTGGCCGAAAACCGACTGATTCATTTGTCGACCTCTTCAAGGAGAATAAAATTTTTTCGGCCGGCTTTCAATCCATTTCATAACATCATAAATTTTTCGGCGTGTTTTCGACTTATTTCAATAAAATTTTACAGTTTCGGTGTGATTTCGGCCAAATATTTTCACCAGGGTAAATGGGAAAAATTCAAAATGAAAAAGGTAGTATACTTAAAATTAATATTAAGGGCTGAAACTTTAAAGGAATTTTTTTTTGTTGTGTAGAATAATATTTAGGTGTCACCGAAAAAAAGTCGGTTTTTTCTAAAGCTCCTTAATATATATATATAGATGTCGAGAATCAGGGCATTAAGAACAAAATAGATTATAATAGAGGAGAAAAATTATGACACGTATTTTGTATAGATCGGAATACGTGTAGTTGGTAAAGGAAAGCAAATCAGAGGTCAACAACCCGTCTACTCTACACTAATACAACGATAGTTTCAAATATGTTGCCACATAGTGATATGCACATACATATTTATATATACTCATCCACATACAGACACACACACTTACACACGCTATTTCACTCCATCAGATGGAGCTGGATCTCTCTGTATGCTCTGGGTTCAGAGCCTAGCCTAGACGATAAGCCACTATGGCGCACAAAAGATGGCACCATCACGATAATTCTACATCTATAACAAGTACAAAAAATAACCAAGATCTTCCTATCATCGACATTGCTCTTTCAATGATATTTTTTTATCAAATATTATCGGTTTATTATTTGAGGGGAATACTAAAGTTTATACAGGGAGTATATAATTAAAGTTAGATTGTAAAAAACCTTTATAGATAATCTATACATACATACACACACATATTCACATATATATATATATATATATATATATATATATCAAAGTTGATATCCAATGAGAGCGTAGGAGCGCTGCTGCACATTTCCCGCATTTTCACGGTCAGGTGCTATCGATCGGTTTGTCGGAGAGAAAATGGAGGGAGATGTAATAGCGGTAGGGGAAAGAAGAAGCGTCTTGGAGTGCATCTAGAGGTTGTTGAACTCTTTTTGGCAACTCCAGTACGATAAAGTTCAATAACTATTGGTATTGTTATGCCGAATTTTCATTCAATTGTTTCCTTATCGATAAAGAAGAAAATAGGATTAATTTTTTTTTAAATTAATTTTCATTAAGAAAACATTGTTGACGTATTAATTATATTCTACTTAGGAGTTTCATAAATTGACTATTAAATTTAAATTATATTGATTTTATTTTTAAGATTGTTGTATTATTTATTTAATTCATAATATTCACGCCCTTCATAGTTTTATCCTATTCTAGTCAACAGTATTTTGTCAAGAGACGATACATCCGTAGCAGCGCGTGCAATGTATTTCGGTGCAATATGACGCCGTCGAGGTCAATGCCCGTCCTTACTCCGGACTCAAGGAAGAAAAGGAAAAAAAATAAAAGGACGAAGGTGAAGAAGAATTATTGATGATAAAAAGAACAATAAAGAAAATGTCAAAGATATATATAGATAGATGTACATTTGGATGAAAAAATGAAAATCATAATATTCTGAATAAAAATATTAATCAAATGATATCTTTAAGATTCTAGTGACTTGACTGTTAGATATATGTAATCATAAAGCTGGTTATGATATACCAGGAAGTACGAGAATGTTCGGAGTTACCCCCTCTTCTCTTTAGATGTTTTACAGCTGCAATCATGCTGCTGCTGCTTCTGGGCACTTTCACTGCTGACCTACTAGCTGTTACGGTGACTCCCGCAAAATAGGCTTCCTTCATCCTTAACGATAATTGACATCATACGCATTTTATCTAATAATTTTAAAATTCAAATATGCAATAAAATCAAAAGTTATATTAAAAAATTCTAATTGCTATATTGACCATGTATGTATTCAATTGTTTGTCTAAAAACAACATTATCTAATATCTAGTGACAATTAGCTATACGGAGAGAAATTTATGGTAACCGTTCCTAATACATGTATGAAATACCATCCCATGTGTTCTGGGAAAAGTTCCCATAACTATGGGAACAATTTCGATGGTTATCAGTTCCCATCTTGCATGGTAATAGGACTAGTGTAATGATTGCCATACTCATAGGAATAGGAACAAATCCTGTGACCACGGGGAGAAATTTCAAGTAAATATGCCTATGCAGCACAATAATAATTACATTATACTCTATAGTTTGTGAATAAGAGCGGCAGGACACAAAGTATAAAGTAATAATGTAAATGTTACTGTGCTGCATAGGCATGTACACTTGACATTTTTCTCCGTGCAGGTTGTAACGGTTCCTGAGTGCATATGGGGATAAACCCTATATAGTATGGTAATTATGCCCAAACAGCTAAAAATTTTGTATATTTGTGTTAAAAAATAATTAGGTTAAATTTTTTGTGTTAATTTTCAACACAGAAATCGGTTAATTCAACAAAAACCGTTTGTAATATTTTACTTTAACATATTTTTTATGTTAAATGATTAGAAAATCTAGAATGTAACACGTTTCTTGTATTATTCGAAAATTAACACTAAATTTGTGTTGTTTAACTAAACACTCCCGTTCGACTCTTCATCTCTATATAACTAAACAAATCACTGCAGTAGTCCTGATTAGAAAAAACGATTCAAATCGATTCGAAAAAATCGGTCTGTCAGTTGACCCTGCAGGCCAGCTCCAAAACTTCCCGCCGTTTTTGAGCTCGAACAATTGTTGTGGGACCATTTTCGAGCTCGAAATTACTTTTATGTGCCATTGTTTTCGAAAAAAAAAAAACGTTTTTTACGATTTTTTCTCAAACGATAGCTCTTGAACGAATAAACCGATTGAGACAGTTAAGGTGACAATCGACGCGTTTTATCGAGTCATTTTTGAGAAATTTTGAAAATATTAAAAAAAAATTTTTTTTTAATTCTTTCGACAACGGTTTCTCTTAAAAGAATTAACCGATTTCGATGGTTAAGGTGGCATTCGACGCGGCTTATGAAGCTTCAGAGCCCAGTTGATTTTGGAATTAATTCATCAAGAACATAAAAAGTAACCAAAAGAAAACATTTTTGAAAAAAGTTTATTTTTGGAATATGTCTGAAGGAGGCCTACCGATCAAGCTCAACTTTTTCAGCTTTTAGATATTGACAAGCCGCATCGAATGACACCTTGACGATCAAAACCGGTTCATTCGTTCAAAAGTTATAGATATTTACATATGTACGTACATACATTCATACGTACATACATACATACATACACTCGAACATCATCGTGAAATAAGTCAAAATAGCTTCCTAGAACCTCAAAATGTCAAGATCTCTTAGAAATTCGGTTTTCGAAAATCGGACTGAAACCAATAACTTCCCGAATTTTTGCCGAATTTTTACGGCCCGATTTGGCAAATCTGGCTAGGCAAAATTTTCGCGGCCCTGACTAGTGCAATCAGAGATACGCCTGATTAAATTTAACGAAGTTATTGATACTCATCGAGTGGTATAAATACTTTAACGCTAGTGTAGAGCTAAATATTCTGTGTATAAAGAATTTTCAACTCCTAACTTAGTGTTTTAGATATTTATGCATTTTTTCTCAAAATTCAAGATCTATAAATAAATTAATTAAGTACTTACTGTACTATAAGCTCTTATTAAGCTCTAAAAATTCTTAAAAATGTGAAATTTTGAAATAAATACAAAATATGTGTTAAAAATAAAAATTCTATCAACTGTCGATGAGCGCCACTTGCATTACTTGTGATCAGTTGTGTCTTAGCCTTGATAGTTTTAAGTTGTGTTGCACTGCTTTCATAAGCACTAAATGCAATTGATTTATAACTGTATTTTTATCATCAAAAGTGTCAAGGAGTTTACCCACAAATAATATTTTTTTTCATACCGGTGAAAAATATTTAGTTCTCATTATGAATTATTTCGTGTAACATAAAAATTATTTTGCTGCTAAATAAAAATCTGTTTTTTAAAAAAATTTAAATGGTTATTATTTATAACTGATATAAAATACTAGGTGGTTGTTTTTCGATTTTTGATGCTTACAACAATACATTATTGCAAATTTAAAAAAATAGTTTAATCCTGAAAAAAAAAAGAATTAATAATCTCAAAATAAGAGATGAATTATATAGAATACACATCAAAGCTATAACAATAATATGTCAAAGTTGATTTTTTTAAATCATGAATGACGTCCAAAGATTATTGAATTTACTTTTTTTATTTAGAAAATTTCGTGTACAAATACTTTTTATTGTTCACATCTGGATATTAAAAACAGTTACAGGTGTCCGGGGATCAAAACGCATGGTACCATTAAAAACTGCAGATATCTTTTCTCTTTTTTAGAAAAATAATTAAATTTTGACTCGGGAAGTAATTGAATATTTTTTTTTTACACAATTTCATATTAAAAGTATATTCAGTATACAATCTTGTATATTTAGAATAAAAAAAAAAAATACACAAATTTAATTTTTATTTTTGTAAAAAAATCAATTAATAGTCACCGGGAAAGATTTAATTACGCAGCCAGAACCTTCCGTGATGCTGGTTGGGGAAATTCGGAGTTCTGACCAATTTTACTACCATAGCCCGGTCAGGTCTCCGAATCGGGAACATATCAAAATGTGTGACATCCCAACCGGGAACCGACTGGATCTTCCAGCTAAGGCCCGCTAATTATCGAGGCAATATCGCCGGGTGCCAGCTTTTTGCCCGAGTATCATTTTTACCATTTTAGTAATAAATGCATTGTTTTTATTATCTACTACTAAATGTACATAGAAAATTACGAAATGGTCTTTAATATCATGAAAGATGGTAATAATATTTTATTGATATTCTTTATTGATCAAATATCAATTTATATAAGGAGAATATTCAATTATTACTAAACGTTGAGTAATACATTTCATTAAACGATTTAACAATTTTTATTCTGTAAAAATATAAAAATTAAGTGAAAATCTTCATTAGATACTTTACAGGATGCAAAAATAACAATCTGTTTAGTGATTTCCGTAAATCAGATAAATAGCGTAGTACATATCAAGTATTATTCAGCAACTAGAAAATTACTAAACGGTTGATAATTTTTCCAAAGTAGACCGATTGAATGAAAAATTAGTAGGAAGAGCGTATATGAATTATGTATTACAAGTTCAGATGCCTTCATTCAAAGGAAACATTGGACCGGCAGTCTGAGGACAGAATTCGCACGCGGAAGATCTGAGTTCAAATCACGGTCAAACCATGTGTTTTTGAAATATTGAAATTGACACTCATAATACAAATGCCATAAATAATAACAATAATAATAATAATAAAAAATTTAAAAACTAATAAAAATTTTAGTTTTTTTAATTCCATTATAATATAGTACGATTCACTAAACATATAGTCAAGTTTACTGTTGCCGTTTTTATTTATTTGAATACTCAAATAATAAAAATTAATAAATATAAAGGAAATTAATTTCTTATGATAGTAAAAAATCACACCATACACTGAGAAAAAAAATACTTGTATTACGAATATTTACTTGATACAAGAACATATGGTCTTGATAATTATCAAGAATATATAATTTTGTCTCAAGAATTCGCAGAATTGATAGAAATAATTTTTATTTAATTCGAGTAAAGCTATTTTTTTGTTTACTTAAAATATAATATCAAATTCACACAATAACAAAAATAAATTTGATACTCTTTTCTCAAGAAATTGATAATTAATAATAATAAAATAAATACTTTGAATGGAATACTTGAACCAAGAAATTCTTGTTTAAACAATAGTATTTTATTTTCTCAGTGTAGCGTTTCAAGTTTACAATATAAATTTAGTAATTTTAACTCATATTTTTAAGTTAAGTTCCCTATATTTTTTTCTCTGCTTTTATAAATATATATATATATATATATATATATATATATATATATATATATATATATGTATATATATATATATATATATATATATATATATACGTGTAAGTACGAACGGAGCGTGTCGTCTCTCTCCCGCTCCAGTCATTGACCCTGCCCCATGCCCATAGTAATGTCGTATGCCCGCGAGTTTGCGCGCGGACCTGATGTGACGAGAGTCATTACTACTATACTATATACTAGTTGTATCTGTATATAGATATATATATATATATATACATATATATATATATGTGTGTAGAGTATAAGTGTAAGCAGGACACGAGACGATCAACGGGCCATGGATCACATCGAGAGGCGTATTATAATAGAGTGATGTTGATGATAGAACGAATCGCATATACGAACACGTATAATACAGCCGCCATCGATTTTACTTATATTGACCTCTGCTTTACCACAAGTACCTACATTTATATATATATATATATATTTGTACATGTTTTACGGTCGATTATATATATATATATATATATATATATATATATATATATAGGTTCAATAGTTTGTCAATATTTAATCATTAGTTATGGACAATTTGAAGAAAAAAAAAAAAAAAAACAAATTATTTTCATAAATAGTTCAGGAATTCCTTTCCAAAATAATTTATAAATTTTTGAAATTTCGTATAGCAGAAGAAAAAACGATTGCATTTTCATGTATTTTTACGGCTGAGACACAACTCCCACGACGTATTTTTACCGGCGAATAGAGATGTTACTCATAGTGGAGATCCAGTGCTGTATCATAAAAATTAAGAACCACCAAGTCTTTTATTCATTTCTTCATTGTGCTTAGTATTAATTAGTAAAGATTAAATTTCATAATTAACCAAGGCATTCGAGATGATGATTTATATAATAATAATATATACTTTATTTAATGAAGATAACGAAGTGCTTTATACAGTTACTACATGAAATAGGTACGTTATATATATATATATATATATATATATGTGTGTGTGTGTGTTTATATACAATTCATCCGTATCCAGGAATTTTGTAAATTGTATAATGTCTACTTACAAATCAGTTTCAGATTCATAAAAAAAAACTTCTAAAATTTTCAATTGTTTATTTTGACAGAAAATGTTATCAGTAAATTTGCTATGACCATAGTAAAATTCACAAGGATTACAGTTATTTGTGTTATAATCATTGATAATCTCCCTATGCCGTAGTAATTGCTTCATCTGTTTATTTCAATTTTTGCAGATGGCTAACGTGGTCCGGCTTTACTATGACTGCTATGACACCATAGCATTTCAAATCGAAAATAATTTCTCCATACGATTGGTCCGAACAACTTTTGCTTAGGTTAAGAGATTTTTTAAAAATGTGTATTAAGGAAGTTCGAGCGAAACTAATGAGTCAAAGTAGTGTTGGAATTTGTTTGTTTGCTAAATTCTCCTTATAGTTATTAAAATTCATTATTTTAATTTATAATAACATAACGAATCAATAAATTAATAATTATTACTTTTTTAATGAAAAGAAGTAATGAAATGACTGCGTTATTTTGAACTCATATGGTTTTATAAAAAGTTGTGGCAAAAGCGCGTTCTAACTTCTGAAACATCGATGTTCAAATTAAAGCGGTAAAAATTGATTTATAATCTCATCTTTCTTTTTAATATATTTCTATCTTTGTTTTTCCTCTAAGCTGCTTCCACGACATTGCCAAACCCTCAATAATATGCATCTCTGTCAATGGAAGAGATTAAAAAATAAAGTTTAACTATAATTATTTGAATAACTACAATGATAACACTATATTGTTAAAATCTTATCATATTTTTAAAAAATTCAAGTTTATGACATGTGGTTTTTTATTTCTTAAACCTGGGAGGTTAATAATAAAAAAAATCTAACAAGTCATGACGGAAGCTTGACCGCCATAAGAGCCTGTGTATAAGAACTTTAAAAACGTCATTTTTAAATCTTTTTTTTCTAAGAAATTAGACGGTAGATCATATTCAAATTTTTAGAATACATCGATAAAGTACTTGTTTATATATATATATATATATATATATATATATATATATATATATATATATATATATATATATATAGTTTCAAATCTTAAAGTTGGAAAATCCTTTTTACATTAGATTCGCTTGAACCTCTTTAAATTAATTCAATATCGAGTTAATCCTTGTCATAATAAATTAACTCATATAAGTTCCTGCCAAAAATATGGGCTAAAAAATTAATATTTTGTTTTTTGTATCCAGAAATGGTTAAAAAATAGATATTATTACCCCCTCCCCCTTCCGACTCCCGATTGTAACCAATATATACTTACATAAGCAAAGATTGGTTAATATGAAAGGTATAATAGAGAAGAAGGGGTATCCGTGAACAGTGCATCGTCCACGTCAAGAGAAAGTTTCTTAATGACCGTGTAATAGATGAACAAATGTGTCTGGTTTTAATACCAGTATCTGCAGCAAGATTCATAGTTATTTAAAGGCGCAGACAACTACCCAGAGAGGAAAGTACGAAGGGCCCAGGCTTAGAACAAGTTTGTAGAACCCTGGGCCAAGCTTATAAGCCAGTCTTGGCCCAGCCTTGATAGAAGTCTGGAATGATAATTTCGGCCCATGCGTCGTTGCCAGATCTCGTCCATGCATCGACGAAACAAATTTAAATTTAAAAAAATTTTATTATTATTGACCGAGTAGAGTTCATTGATCATTAACGTTTAAACTATTTAAGTGAGGTAAATAATGTTAAAAAACTTGGTGACAATTCTGCTGGTCTCTGGGCGCGAACTGCCGTCTTTTTGATTGCCGGGTATTAACGGTAGCTACTAGACGAACCTACTAATGTTGAACTAGAACTTTTATATGCTATTTATTCATTTTACTACAACCACTCGGTTTTATGGAATATAAAGAGCCATTTAATTAATATTTTTGATTCAGAAAAAAAATCTTTGTGCTATTTTTATTATAATTACCTAATTTTAAAAAATAAAACATATTAAATTTAATTAATTATTTATCAAAAACCCAGTTGAATTATCTTGCTCTACTACCATTGTAAAAAATAACATTTATCATAAAAATTTATGAGTTATTTCTTAATTAAATTAATTTTTACCAGTAAAGTTATAAAATTATGGTTGTTGATTACAAATAATAACGAACTAAAAATTGTTTTAATTATTAGTTGTAGGTATTTTTAATTGAAAAGTTGAAATTTTTATTAATTAAAACTAATTTTAATTCAAAAATAAATAATTATTTATTGAAATAACTCCAATAATAAGTGATTTGAATAATTAATTAAAAAACCTGGGTTAGCCAGTTTTGGCCCAAAGATGGGTAACCATAGCTATAGGGGTTTAAACATCAACGAACAATAAACTTCACTTTTCGTTGACATATAAAGCCCTGTAACTTTTTTCTTATTCATTTGACGTACATATGACATCACATACTTTTTGTAGGATAATTAAGTTTCCTATAAGAATGTACTTATCAAGATTTAAAAAAAATTTTATTAATAGAATAAAAATGAAACATAATAAAAAAAAAATTTAACACTGAGGAATCTAAAATTTGTTGATCTTTGAATCCCCGTAACTTTTCCCCAGTTAGTTTGATATCTATAATGCTTAAATTTTTTTTGTAGAGAATTTAATTTCCTATGAAGTTAGACTGGGTGGAATTTGAAATAAATTTTTTTCATAGTCTTAATAACGAAAAACTAAAATGAAAAACTTCCACGTGTATTTTAAATGGCAAAGGGGGCTCCTCTGTATGATAGCTCAATTTTAAAGATATCTGGATGAAATTTGGTAAGGATTTTTTTCATAATAAAAAGTAACTTTTGAGCCCATAAGACGAAAAAAAAAAATTTTTTTTTTTTTTGGGACACCCTAATATATATTAGGGTGTATTAAAAATATCGAATATTTTTTTTTACTCGATACTCTAAAAAATTTGTTACTAAACACCTCTAGAAAATTTTCACCAAAAATGAGTTCTTAATTTCAATAGGAAGTTCCTTCGCATTGCAGTTTTTGATTTTTTCCTCAGTCTATTAGATAAAAATTCATATCTCACTCATTAATTGTTTGTACAACAAAACATTATGTATTTTTGTGGGAAATTAAATGCTCCACAGAAAGTTTTCTTATATTTTCATCGTAAATTTCACGATTTAAAAAATATTAAAGATTGAAGTTTGATTATTTTAAGACCCATTTGTTTTTTTCTTAATAATTTTTTGACTCCTGAACAAATAAGGATTATGAAATGGACAATGCATAACTTCGAGGTAATTAAACGCTCTTCAAAAAAAGTCTCTTATCATTTTTTGATAAAACTATCTGTTTAAAAGTTTTTTGAGCTTGAACTCAAATTTATAGTAAATTTCAAGATCTTTTTACTTTTTCAACAAAACTATCAGACTTATCATAAAATTTCATAAGATCTTTGCATCGATATCACCCAGAGAAATTTTGAAGAGGACTACAAAACGAGCCCAAAAACGAGTCAATTGCTTAAAAACCGCCTGAGTAGGATTTTTTTTTTGAAAAAAGTGATATCGTTCCCATGCTTTTTAAATGAGAAAACTTTAAAAATTGATCGCGACCTGTCAAAATTAAATTAAGGGCTCAAACTTTCAGGAAAATTTTTTTTTTGTCGTCTACAATAAATTTTTATGTAGGCTAAGAAAAAAAACGTTAAAAAAAACACCTTTATATATATGTCTATTTCAAAATTAATAAGCCAAAAATTATTTTTTGTTCAAGTATTGGTGGAGCGACGTTTATAAATCCTTAATATATGCTCCAATTCTAGAAAAATCAATGAATGGTCTTTAGCTGATGCGTAATGGAAGTGAAAGCGCGGCGTCTGGACGATCGCTTGCTCGCTCGTTTATCCGACAGTCGCGAAGAGGTGAAAGTCTAGTGCAAACAAGTTAATGTAATGTAAGTAAAGCTAGAAGATTATATATAAGGAAGAAGAAAAGAGAAAGAATAAGAAATACGGAAGAGTCATTCTATCCATAGTTAAATAGCGGCGTTCGTTGTAGCCTACAACTCAGACTAGTACGCTCCGTAGATTTACTCACGATACCGCTATATATATACTATTCAGTAAATCCTTTACATTAGTATAACTTATAATTGAGTTAAAACAATTATTTATTTTTTTTATCATTCCTAATATATTTACCTTTCAATTTCTCTCTCTCTCTCTCTCTCTCTCTCTCTCTCTCTCTCTCTCTCTCTCTCTCTCTCTCTCTCTCTCTCTCTATATATATATATATATATATATATATATATATATATATATATATATAAATATATATATATATATATATATGTATATATATATGTGAGTGTATGTGTAAAGATAAATACCATAAATAATTTTTAACAGTCAAAGTTACGTGAGCGTTTGTTATCGTGACCTTTTATTTTTCTTTTCCTGTTTTAAACATGTATATATATATATATATATATATATATATATATAATAGGCAGTATGTAAAATTAAATTTTTCAAGATCAATATAAAGAGACGGAAGAGTAGATAAAAAATTATAAATGAGTTTATATATGGTATGAAGTAAAGAATAGAAAGAATGAAATGAAACAGAATAAAAGAGTAAGAATGAGAATGAAAAAGAAGACAAGTCTCTTGTTGATATGAGGGCGGACGTCATGTTAGTCTTTTAGTGTGTTCGTCAACACTAGTTTGTAAGTATGGTTACATACTAGCGGTAGGAGGTATCGGTGGGGATAGAAAGAGAAATAAGTAGTAAGTAATAAGTAATAAGTAGAGAGTAGAGGGGAGTGATCGGCCCTATACTCGAGTCAGCTCTGCTTGTTCTATTCTACGTTCTGTTCGTTCGTTCTGCTCGGTGTCATTGCCTCGACGCTTACGGCGGCCAGTGACTCCATCACTGACCTAGTGCCGACGTGAGACGGAGCTTGACGAAGTCGCTCGAACTTACGGCCATTGACCTCAAACAACCGCGCGTTGCTGGCTTTAGTTCGTTTTAACACTCATACATATGTACTTACACATACACATATATACACCACTTCTCTCTGTATACTCTATTTAACACAATACATACATTTTATCATACTATATAACAACTATACTCTTTACTCTATCAGTATATTTCACTTACGCTACACATCCAATAAAAATACCTAACCTAACACCACCATACAGTATCAAGATCTGAGGGTCGTACATGTTCGAAGCAACGTGTTAATGTCATATCACTACATTGCTAATCGTTGGTATACCAAATAATTAAATATTGGAAATTATCAATTATAATAAATAATATATTAAACAAGTAATTTACTTACATTTTTAGGTAATCGATAATCTGCCATGAATGCTAATGTCAGCGATACACAAGAAGTGCTGTCCTACGTTCAAGCTCACCTGCTGACACGTAGGAAATGTAGAAAAAAAAAAAAAAGAAAAAAAAAATTTTGAACTGTTCAAAATAATTTTTCTTTGTGTTTTAGTTCACAACACTGAAAATCATCACTGAACTGACAACAGTTAGACGATTATGATGAGTTGTAATGATAATGATGCTGAGAAATTTTTTGTTTAAGAACGTCATCCTGTGTGCCTAAAATAAGAAACAAAATATTTGTGACACTCCCGTTTAAACTTATTATAATAAATTACATCACCCAGAGAAGATAACATTGAATTAAAAAATTTACAAGAGGGAAATTTAATCACGGAAATAAAATAATAAATATACTAGTAATAATAATAATAATATTTAGTTTTCACTTTTAAATTCTTCCTGCACTCACTCTCAATTCTCAGTTGCCGTCTAGGTCGTGTTCATTCCCGTTCTCATTCCCGTTAGTGTTACCGTAGCCACTCGCTGCCGTATCGCCACGGTAACATGTTTTCTCGGACGGCACGTGCAACCGGCTTCTCTTTTATACATTCACGAGACGCCTTCAACGTAAGATGTTACTTCTTATTTTTATACCTAACTTATTTTTCTTATTTTATAGATATACTCATCTATATGTTATATATTTATTACTAGACGTTATCACGTATGAGGTCCACGTTAGCGAAAAAAAAAAAATAAATAAATAAATAAAACATAAAAGGGAAAGGAATTCAACCCTATACCTTTTATTAATTTACATGGTATCATTAATATTTTTAAATAAAATTTAATTATCGGGTAAAATAAATATTTATTATGTAAAAATGAAAAAGTGGAAAGCTATATATGGAACTAGACTAAGATACACTTTCGCTTCTGCCTTGAATTATTACGGTTAAATCAATCTTACGAACATTTATATACAAACTTGAATAAATAATTAATTAATTATATATATATGTACATGTAATTCAGAATATGTTTTGTTTCCCCTTGGGCTCTCTTTTTCATTGACAGAAATGAACGTCGGGTGAGAGGAGAGTCGGTATAGTATGGGCAGTCCAGGCCGGAACGTAACTCTCACAGAAGGATATATTTACACGGAGAAACGGGCCTGTTACGACGTCGACCATACATCACGCGTGTCTTTATCGCTTTTACATTTACATGCACTCGGCTCGGGTTTAAACTCAACTTGATTTCATTAAAATTAAAATTTAAAAAAAAACTACTGTTTTTAAATAATTCCCATAGAATCTAATAAATATTAATTAATAATAAAAGACATTTATACTTAAATTTCGTCATTTCAACGATGATACGCAAGACGGCAGGCTTGGCAAAAGAGTTAATGATTTTTAAATTCCTTAAAACTGCCCAGAAATACCATAATTATTTAGTATATTTTTTATACCATTAAATTTATTAATAGACTTAAAAAATATATAACACAATCACAAAACCCACATCTAAACACCCATAAGTTTGATTATTATGGATTTTATTTTAATCCACTTGATCTTAATCATCACTTTTAAATAACATTTAAAATTTAAACACCACGTAAAATATATATATTCCACAGTATTGTATTTTAAATCGAATTATAATTTTTATTTATTATTTTTTTTTCTATATACTCCATAGCTCTACACAGATTTAATGATGGTTAGTGGATAGTGACACAAACGAGATCGACATATCTACGGTGTAATTATTTTATGTTCACCACGATTGTCATCAACGAATTTTATTCAATAATAATAACTCTCAGAAGAGATTCACTAGTGTAACATCATCAGTAATATCAGGAACAGCAGTAAAACATTGTACACATTAATCGGAGTCACCACCGCGAGCACCTTGGCCACCTCCACGGTACCGCGTGCAAAAAAAAGAAAGAAAAGGTAAAAAGAGAGAGACTATTATATCACATTGTTCACCGTACGACAACGTCAGGAAAGATTTCACTATTACAAACTTACTATACAGGGAAAGCTGTGTACTCACACGTTATATCAAAGTAGTGACTTTCGTCTAACACACAACTACTTCAAGGTGGGAAAGTGAAAAAAGAACACTGTTTATTACACTGTGATAGTTGTCGCGGTATCAAGTTAAGAAACGCACACGAGGTACGAACGCGGAACGAGCAGCCTAGCGTTCTAGCAGCCGGCAGCGAGCCGCTGAGGTCAATGACCTCTCCTTGCCGTCGTCGAGCTCTCCTCCGCTGGCTCGCCCCACTCTAGCAAATAACCATCTGCCCCACCTCGTGAAACCCACCCGCGGAGCGCCCTCTTTGTACATCATCGTTGTTACCCTACGTCGATCCTGCTTCAATCGCCCTTGCCCTTTATCCCCCATTGAAATCTATAAATTTATTAACATTATTTCTCAATTACATCAACTTATAATTTTAACATTATTTCAATTCATTACTATACATTTCATTAATAGATTGCAATATCTTTAAATTTATTAAAAAATAAATACTCAAATAAAAGTTGGAAAAGAATTTTGTTTTTTAAAATTAAACGGGTGATAAATGATAAAGATACGGTCCTGTCTCCCACCCTTGGATGTCACTGCTCCCACTGTTACTGGCGTTCCTCCCCACCAGTCAATATGTCTCATCCCCTCGCGTGTATCCGTTATCCCTGCTACGCTGATAATATACCCAAAGACCCGGAGGGGTGCTATTGCGCAGGGTGTAGTGGGGAATCTAACGGCGGGTTCACTAGTACAGTGTACCCTTGCGGTGCAATGCTCTCTTCCTGATTTCACTATCCACCCCCTTTACTGCTTATTTCCTTTACTCATCTGTTTCTCCTCACATACGGATTTTAAATAGATTATTTCAACGTTGACAATTGTCATTGAAAGTATTTACGATCGTTAAAAACATACTGATGTAAACTGACCTATGCTATAGCCATTGGCATCCATACTATAAGCTGCATGTTGCAATCGATTCACTTAATTTTAGAAAATATCTGCATCTATTTAGATTTCTTCATTTTATTTTACTTTCTATTAATATATTGCAGTTAAAAAAATAAATTAGTTGGCAATTAACTTCATTTTTTTGTTTTTGCTATACTTCAATTTGTTATTTAGAAATATTTATCATAGTTTCTACATTTATTTAATATTTGTATGTAAATAATATATGATTTAGAAATGTATTATACACTGAGTAATAAGTCCTTCATAGGACATTGACTTTGAGATATGCTCGACAGTGTTGATGACTGAGTCTTATCACACTTGTTCGCTTTACCTTATCATCACCGACTTCTGAAGTCACTTGGTAGGCTTAGGCATGTGATATATATGTACATGCACCAACTTTAAGACTAACTGTATACATATATAAGAGCAAAAATTAAATTAAAACCAACGGGGCATGATTACAATTAATCTATAATCGTAAAATAAATTAAAGTCTTTAAACATAATATGTAATATTAAATGATGATTATATGGATTTTATATGACACGAATATTTTGTTTACATAATATAATCCTATTCTTAATTCAAGTGTTTTGTTATCGTTTAATTTTTGATAAATATTATATATATTTAATTTTTTTATGAATGTTATTAAGATGGCAAATTATGATTAAAGTCTTGTATCAAGGCCAGTTTATTCCTAAATGACAATGAAATAGAGGCTATATTTGATTGATATTTTAAATTAATGTATGTCATTATTAAATATTTTCAAGTTTAATTTTTTTTTTTTTTTTTTTTTTTATTTTATAAATTTCATTGGTATTATGTAATTCGATTATCAGATGATTTTTGTATGCTTGATAGTAAGACAAAAAAAAGAATAAAGCAATAACATCATTAATGAATAATACGAATTTAATGTTTTCATTACAACATATCGGATACTATATACATATATATGTGTCTCACCATTATTTATCCCACACTAATATTGTTTTACCTGAAATATATCTAAAGACTATTAGTTACCTGTGTGTGTACATTGTATATATTCTATACATATATCCCCGATTAAAAAAAGCGATTAGAAGCAGTTCAAAAATTTCAAATTGTTTCGAACCAAATTAAATCCTTATACGGTATTTAAAAGTATTTAATAAGATTTGAAATTTCAAAATTTGAATACTTTTAAATCGCCTCGGCGATTATAAAGTATTTAAAGTGATTCAGAATTATAAAATTCAAATACCTTTAAATTCACTTTTGATATTAGAAAATATTCAAACCGATTTAAAATTTTAACTTTCTAATACTTTTTAATTTACCTCAACGATTATAAAGTATTTAAAGCGATTTAAAGTGGAAAGGATTGGCAGGTACTCAAAAAATCGAATCTCCGAATTTTCTCCAACCACCCAATGAACCATCAGAAATGAAACAATCATTTAGCGATTGAAAAGGATTCAAAAGTATTCAAAAAATCGAATCTCTCCGAATTGTCTCTCATTCCCCGAGTGAACCAGAAATTAGACTATTATTTGGGTCCACTGCGTTTTGGGACCAAGACAATTCAACCTCGACAACTCATTTCCCCGATAATTCATCCCCGCGACAATTCATACCTGCGACAAGTGATTCCTCCGACAATTGCTCCCAATCATATAATTTTATACCCAATATACACGGAGAAAAATGTCAAGTGAATATGCCTATGCAGCACAGTAATATTTATATTCCTCTATAGTTTGTGTCACGTCGCTCTTATACATAAACTATAGAGTAATGTAATTATTATTGTGAGGCATAGGCATATTTACTTGATATTTCTCTCCGTGTAATATAAAAAATAGTAAAATATGAAAAAAAGAAAGGAGAAAAACATGCCTTTTGTTCTTTTTTTATATTTAAAAAAAAAATTGGCGTTACACAACAATACTTCAATAGCGCAAATTTTCAAATCGTCATAATTGCAATGATATTTGACGAAGCCAATTACAGTTAAAAAATAATTAAAAAATATATTCGTAATCTAGGGAACACATAATTTTTTTTTCATCGTTTAACACAGACAACAAAATCGGAAAAAAATATAATATTCGTGGATACGATTTTATGTATTTTGTGTATGTGTATAACTGTAGAAATAGGCCCACACACAAAGAAGTGTGAAAAACATGCGCTTCTTTCACGAATTTCGTGTGGGCTTCGCTCCTGGACCCCCCTATGCAGATGCTCTTTTTTCACGGAAAAAAAAACAAAGAGATTTTTTACTCCGTTCTATTTTTTCACAATTGTATTTTATTAAAAATTTCCTAAATTCTATTAGGAATGTTAAAATTAACAGACAAATTGTCGAGGATGAGTTGTCAAAGGATGAACTGTCACAGGTATGAATTATCACGAGGATGAACTGTCAGAGATGAGTTGTCTGGGGATGAATTGTCGCGGGGTTGAATTGTCGCGGGGTTGAATTTTCGAGGGTTAATGGTTTTGGTCCCAAAAAGCGTCACATCATTATTTGGCGATTAAAAATAGGGCTGCATCCAAGATCGAGATTATATTGATCTTGTCTTGATCTCGTCTCAACTTATCAAGACGAGACCAAGACGATACTATAGATTGCAATATCGAGACCAAGACCATCGAAAATCTTGCAATGTCTTGACAAGAACCAATGCAATCTAATAAATATATGTGGAATAGTTTTATCAAGATTTTGTGTTTACACATGACTTTAATTCGACAGTAAATTTGGGTCTATTGATTTTTTTGAAATACTTTAATTTAAAGTAGAGATAAAACTTATTCTTAGTACAATTATTTATACTTCTATGGATAGAAAGTGTCTGATTGGGAAGTATCAAATAGATATTTTAGTTTTGATTTCTGAATTTTTCGCATTAAATAAATCAGAATTTGATCTTACGATGTATTAGAAATACCCTAATAACACGTGTTTAAGCAAGATTCTGGAATAAGTATCTTGAGTATGACCTCTACCCATATAACAATCTTGTTCAAAACTTGAGCAAGTCTGGTCTCAAGGTCGATAGGTTCTAGTGTCTTACTCTACGTATGTGTCTTGCTGCAGATACTTGTGACCAGATTTGAATTGCAAGCTTAGTGCAAGCCTTACACAAGAAATTCGTGCCAGATTATAACTCTATTCTGGAGGAAGACTAGTTGAAAAAAGTTGCAAGTGGCTTGCTTGAGATTTGTTCAAGGCACAAAACTGACCTTGAGTCTTGAGCAGATCTTGAGCAAGCCATGTGTAAGTTAGTGGTGCAAGTACCTGCCGTAAGTTAGTGGTGCAAGAAATGCAACAGAATCTTTTCAAATGCACCGTATCTAAGTTATCTACAATATTCTTGTGTACAATGCCTTGAGTAAGTCGTGCACAAGTTTTGATGACGATTTCTTGCTACATAATCTTGCGCAAGACCCATAAGTAGAAAATACACTAGTGACTAGGGGTTTTGTTTAACCCTAGCGGTTTTGAAGACAGCGTAGAAACTTGGTAAACACACGGAGTTTCTACGGTCTTAACTCCCTTACAGTGTTTCCACAGTACATCAACCAAGTTACGACGGTGTTTTGATGGTAGAAAGGCGGTGTTTCTTGTGCAGTTATGAGACAAGGTTTCTCTCGTATTTTCTTGGAGTTTTGTGGTCTACTGTTAATATATTCTTGAAATTTTTCTGATAGATTCGCGGCTTTCCAACGGTATTAAATATATAATGTATCGTATACTAAAATTTTATTATGAAAAACGTTGTTCCAAAGTAAATGATATTTTGTTTTTAATTGAAAAATTTATTTCAAATAAGAATAAAGCACCTATTATAAAATGCGTATCTCTGTAATTATAAGTAAATCAATTTTTTTAATTGAATTATTGATCAAATTGGTTTGTCTTAAATAATTTATTTGATTAAAGAATAATCGATGACTTAGAAATGATACCCTCATTAAACATTGCATATACCTATGTACTGTCTTCGTCAAGGTATAATTAAATTTATACAATATACTCAGTAACCTTAAATTCCTGATAAAAATTTGCTAAGTAGAGGGTTGTGTAATTAAACATAATAATAACTACATAATACAAATAATTTTATATGAATTCGTTCATATATGATCAAGGTGGCCACAATGAAATGATTACAAAATTCCCTGATATTTCCCGATTTTCCATTACCCATACAGGAGCTGCCAGAGTTGAACGAAGGGGCCCTCCTTGGCTCAGCACTAGGGAACCTAGCTTTGGCACGTCTATATTGGTCCATGCTTGGGTCAAGAATTGGTACCGAATCCTGGCCATTCCAGCCATTACATGAGCCGGGGCCAAGACTGGGTAACCTAGCTTTAGCCGTTATAATGATTACCCGAGCTTGGACCAAGACTGGGCTCCTCTATCTTGGCCATTCAGTGGAAACCCACACTTGGGCCAGGACTGGGTTCCCCTATCTTGGCTATTCAATGGCAACCCAGATTTGAGCCAGAACTGGGTAATCTAGCCTTGGCCATTCAATGGCAACCTAGATTTGGACCAAGGTAGAATTATCGAAGTTCGGCTATACCTATAGTTATCCATCCTTAGGCCAGAATTGGCTAATCCAGGTTTTTTATTAATTTTTCAATCGACTTATTATTATGGTTTTTTAAATTAATAATTATTTATTTTTGAATTAAATTAAGTTTTAATGAATAAATATTTAAACATTCCGATTAACATTATTTACAACTAATAATTAATACATTTTTCAGTTCGTTATTATTTGCAATCAACAACTGTAATTTTATAATTTTACTTATAAAAATTAATTTAATTAAAAAATAACTCATGAATTTTTATAATAAATGTTTATAGTAAGATAATTACGATGGGTTCTTGATAAATAATCAGTTCAATTTAATAAACTTTATTTTAAAAAATTATGTAATTATAATATAAATAATACAAAATTATTTTTTTTTCTTAATCGAAAATATTAATTAAATCGCTCTTTATATTTTATAAAATCGAGAGGTTGTAGTAAAATGAAAAAGTAGATCACATAAAAATCTCAGTTCAACGTTAGTAGGTTTCGTCCAGTACCGTTCAAACCCAGCAATCAGAAGGACGGCAGTTCGCGCCCAGAGCCCAGCAGAATTTTAACCGGATTTTTTCACGTCATTTACCTCACTTAAATAGTTTTAACGTTAATGATCCCAAACTCTAGTACGTTAATAATAATAAAAATTTTTTTAAATTAAATTTATTTGTTTTATCAATGTATGGGCCAAGTCTGGCAACTAAACATCGGCCAGGTCTGGTAAGCAAGCTTGGCATGATGTTATCATTCCAGACTTGTAACAAGGCTAGAACAAGGCTGGCTTACAAATTCGACATAGTTGAACCAAGCCTGGACCTGTCGTAATTTCCTGTCTGAGTTGGCCCAGAGAGGAAAGTACGAAGGGCCATGCCTTGGCCCAAGTATATAGAACCTTGGCACAAGCTTGTAAGCCAGCCCTCGGCCAGCCTTGATAGGACTCTGGAATGATAACACGGGGCCAGACTTGGTTGCTAGACTTGGCCCAGACTTTGTTGCCAGACCTTGCCCATGCATTGAGGAAACGGAAGAATTTAATAAAAAAAAATCTTATTATTATTAACTTTGTAGAATTTATGATTATTAACGTTTAAACTATCTAAAAGAGGTAAATGATGTGAATAAAACTCGGTAAAAATTCTGCTGGGCTCCGGGTGCGAACTGCCGTTCTTCTGATTGCTGGGTCCGAACAATAGCTATTGGACGAACGTACTAATGTTGAACTGATACATTTATATGATCTGCTTATTAAACTATAGGTATAACCAAACTTGGGTAATCCTACCTTGGCCTAAGTCTAGGTTGCTATTGGACCGCCAAGGCACGGGCACCCAGTATTGGCCCAAGCTCGGGTAATCATTGTAACGGTCAAGACTGACCCGCACGAAAAAATATATATCCCGGCAAAATAGTATATATCCGGCTTATATCTTTAGTATTGTCGTATGTATGTTTTTTTGCCGGCATATATTCTCGGATATATCTTTTTCCGTGTGGGGAGTACCCAATCTTAAGCCAAGCATGGACCAATATAGGTGTGCTAAAGCTAGGTTCCTCAGTGCTGGACCAAGTAGGGGCCCACCATTCAACTCTAGCAGCTCCTGCATGAGATCCAGAAATTTGTTAACTTCCCGCTAAGAAAATTGCAAATTTTCAAAAAAAGCGAAGTTATCGGGAGTTATTGAGTAAATCATATGATTGACTCAACACTATAATATATTAAGGAAAATAAAAAGTAAGTTAAGATCATTGCATAAAACTTTTTATCAACAACATTTGCAAAATTGATTGAAAAAAATTAATATTTCCATCAACTCAAAACAGAATTTTTTTCAAATTCATGGTGGTTTTTATCACATACATAGATGACTACAGCTCCATCTCTTATTTTTTACTGCAATCTCACCCTGATAAAAAAGTTGACTTGATTTAAGAGAAAAAATCTTGAACCATGAATTCCATTTTGAAGAAAATGATTTTCTTGAGCAATAGAAAAAATTCTTGAGCCAAGAAATTATTCTTGAGTCAACTTTCTTATCAATGCACATTCCATTTCATCAAATACATCGTTTTTGATAGAAATATTTCTACAGTAAGCCTAAAACTGTAAAGTCTTTTATTCAAACCTCCCTATGAACTTGTTTCAATTCACGTGTTTTTGAATCAATTGAAATTCAGTTGATTTAAGTGCGGATAGGCCAAGTACGTAGCGTATTTCGGAAGAAAACACGATTTTTATCAGTATATATGCCCAAGTACTTGCTAAACTTACAATTCTAATAAAATTTCTGAAATAATTTTAAGACAAAAATAGAGTACTCAAAAAATAGTGGAGAACCTCTGCGTGAATCCACCCTAGTAACACGACTTTGAGCAAGATTATGAAGTAAGTATCTTGAGCAAGACCCCTAGCTGCTAGTGTCTTTTTCTGCGTATGTGTCTTTCGCGAGATCGTGTATCAAGAAACATGTAAAGATTTGTGTATGTCTTGCTCATAGTATCGTACGCAAGAATATTAAAGATATATATCTTGAACACATGTAATGAAACTGTGTCTAACACATTCTTTGCACCAGTAACTTACAGTAGGTACTTACGCATAGCGTGCTCAAGATCTGCTCAAGTCCCAAGGTCAATTTCAAGCCTTGAACAGATCTTGAGCAAGCCATGCGCAAATATTTAGAACCATAGTCTTCCTCCAGAATTGAGTTATAATCTGGCACAAATTTCTTGTGTAAGGCTTGCACTGCGCTTGTAATTTAAATCTGGTCACAAGTATCTGCAGCAAGACGCATACGTAGATAAAGGCACTAGTATCTATCAATCTTGAGAGCCAGACTTGCTCAAGAATTGAAAAAGATTGTTATACGGGTGGAGAAAAAGATTTATCATAAATACTAGTTATTTAATTTATTACTTATAAACTATATTTAACATGTCCCGGCGTAAAAAATCCGATAAATTCTTATAGCTGTATAAATAAGGCCCTATACTTAACTATAGCACTTCTCATAAAGCTCATTCATTCTTATAAAATCTCTATAAGGATTTATGAGCATCTATTGGATTCTATAAGATTTTCTAAACAGGGGTTATAACTCACAAAAAATACAGTTCGAAAATATAAAAAAAAAAATCTGTATTCGGAAAAAATTTAATAAGAAATACAAGACATTTTTAAAAATTATCCCAATTATAAAATACAAGCCAGTGAAATATAATTGTGTAAACTTTTCAAATTCACAGAGATTCACATTTTGAGTTCGAGATCAAGACGAGAAGAAAAGTATCAAGATCGCAACAAGATCGTTCCAATCTTGTCTTGTCTCGGCTCGAAAGCATGTCCTAATTGAAACAAATGAATTTCGATTAAAAGTCTATCGAATTTCAATCGGAACCAATCAGAATTTTCAATAAGGAAATTATATTGTTACGATTAACAAGCAAGTTGCTTACAATTGTTTCATAATTATAAAATTATAATTTGTTTCAATGCAACTGCAACTTATATATATTATTTCGACGATTTATTTGATTCCTCTCCTCCTTACAAAAATATTTACAAACGAACCTAATTGATAATTAACAAAATTTAACATCTTCTGAAAGGCCGAGTCCATCTTCCAGTGGCGCCCTAATATTCGACTATAATACTTCAGTGCAACCAGACTTGACAAGGATAAACCTTCTGTTATAACGACGGGCCCCTACTTGGCCCAGCACGGGAAACCTAGATTTGGCACACCTGTATTGGCCCATGCTTGGCTCAAGATTGGGTACTCAGTCCTGGCCCTTACAATGATTACCCGCGCTTGGACTAAGACTGGGTAACTTAGCCTTGGCCGTTACAATGATTACCCCAGCTTGGGTCAAGACTGGGTTCCCTTGTCTTGACCATCCAATGGCAAGCCACACTTGGGCCAAGACTGGGTAACCTAGCCTTGGACATTTAATAAGTAGATCATAAAAAGGTAGCAGTTCAACATCAGTAGGTTTGTCCAGTAGCTACCGTTCGGACCCAGCAATCAGAAGGACGACAGTTCGCGCCCAGAGACCAACAGAATTTTCACCGAATTTTTTTCACATCATTTACCTCCCTTTGATAGTTTAAAGGTTAATGATCATGAACTCTACGAGTTTAATATTAATAAAATTTTTTCTTAATTAAATTTATTCGTTTCCTCGATGTATGGGCCAGGTCAGGCAACGAAACCTGGGCCAGGTCTGGTAACCATGCATGGCTCAGGTTTGGTAACCAAGCATGGGCCCGGTCTGACAATCAGGCTTGGCCCGAGATTATCGTTCCAGACTATTACCAGAACTGGGCCAAGACTGGCTTACAAGCCTTGCCCAAGGTTCTACAAAGTTGGGCCAAGTCTGGGCCCGTGGTACTTTCCTCTCTGGGTATACAAATTTTTATTTTCAGAGATTTCTTTTTTTCTGAGGCTATACTACCCGACAGGAATTGATGTCCAACATTATAATTATACCTTTTTTGTTAGTATCAGTTCATATGGTTACGGAATTATCATTCATTTGTCTAATTCATTATTTTAATTAAATAAATAATATTTTTTATCTCAATAAATAAAAATAGTACATTGTGTGACAAGGGATGAAACAAGACGATTTCAAACTATGGTAAGGTTGGCTGACATCACCCGCAGTCTAAAATCGTGTTTTATCCTGAGTAACACAATATATTTTTCATGATTACCTGCATCGGAACTTGAAGATTCAGTGTCAGCAGCCAGTAAGAAACAAGTTAATTTCAAGCCGATGATGCAAAGAACTGTTAGAGAATGAAAAATATGTGATTTAGAGTCACTTATTAAACAGTCAATAATACAAAAGTATTATTTTCACTCATTTTTCAGTAATTCTATTTGGTCAATTAAAACTGTCACTTAAAAAATGAAATGAGTTAACTGAAGTGACAAGTAAACAAATGAGAGTAATAAGGCTGCAAATGAACATGAAATATCACTGACCCCGGGCAAAAACAATTGTGTTTCTTCCCTTGGGAAGAAACGCATGTTTCTACCCGCTGTATGAAGGTATTTTTTAATTACGAATCCATTAGCAGTTGTTTGCAGCATCGGCTCGAAATAAGCTTGTTTCGACGGCTGTAGAGACACTAAAACTTCAAATTTCGATGCTGGTTTCATGAATAATAATTTTAATTGACCTGTAAGGCTTTTTTTTCTACGTGTAGTCAATAGATGTATTTTTAATTACCTTTTCAGTATTTTTGGATTATCTCCAGATGCTTTAGGTATATTTTAGCGTCATATGGTAATTGAACGGCTATGTATTCCTGGCTTACCAACCTTCACTATATTACTAAATACCACCTGCCTGATAGCCAAGTTGGCCGCAACTTGACGACAACCTACTGCCGCAACCTGTCGCCAAGTTGGCAGCAAAAGTTGAGATTTCCATAAGTTGACAGCAACTTTCTGAGAAACTGGTTGACAACTTTCAGCTCGTGTAACTGTTGCCGACAACTTGACTACAAGTTGTTCAGAAACATGGTGACAGGTTGCAGCAATAAATTGTCGCCAAGTTTCTGAGCAACTTGTAGCTAACTTGTAGTCAGCAGTTACACAACTGAAAGTTATCGACAACCTATTGTCAAATTGGTCGCAACTCATGTACACCAACTTTCTGATCAGAAACTCTGGCTATCAGGGATTCTAAATATAATTGTTTAGCAAGTTCTGCAATGAAGCATCTACGGCTAACTTTTCTTGTAAGCCTCGGCTGGATAATACTTGTGTGCAAATTGATGCAAATCTACTGCCGTCAATTTGAAGTGAAAATTCCAATCAACTTAACATCATTCTCTGATAGTAACACTTATAGTCAAATTAAATTCAAATTTACAGACAATTTACTGACAACTTAAAAGTAACTGCATACTTTCCAACACTTTACGTAACCTTTAGAATACGGCAGTAACTTGTAATTAACTTATGGTTAGGGTGGCTATCAGGGAAGATTTGCCATAAACTTATCGTTAAGTAAGCCGTAAATGTTTCACTGCAGAACTTTCTGAGAAATTATATTTAGAATGTGGCTATCAGGGTATTTAAATGTTCCAGCAATTACCCGCTAAAATACTTTTTCTAGTATTAAACTTCAATTTTTCCCGTAAGATGGCAGTAGTTTGTGACAATCTCGTCATAACTTTATCGGTTACTAAACCGTTTTGTGACAGTCAAAAGTGAATTACGTTACTCGGTGACTGAGGAGTGCACATCTCTAACTACTACACGGATAGCCAAGCTGTCACCAAATTCATGATAACTTTCCGCTTGCAGCAGCTTATCGCCAAGTTGGTCGAAAAAATTGGCATTTCCATAAGTTGACAGCAAGCTGTCGCCAACTTTTCGGGAGAGTTGGTAGCAGTTTGTAATCAACACCCAAATAGCCACTTTAGTTTGAAATTGACAGTTATTTGACAATTGAAATTACCAAACGTTGCTGCCCAAAGTTACCGACAATTTGACAGCAAAAGTTAGAGAGAAATTTGCGGTTAATTTTTCCTCAATTTTGAAGTAACTTTTGTTACTAGAAAAAAAAAAACCCTAATAAAAGTTCCCTTGAATTTCTCGTCAAATGTCCATCAAATTCGGGCTTTTCCGTTTTTGAGGACAATTTGTGTATAACTTTTAAAATGAATTTGCATTCTAATTCGGGTAGTAAATTTACGTCAAATTGTAAAGCAAGTTGTATATAAATTTTCGTCAAAAACGGAGTAATCCGGTTGACGGACATTTGACGAAAAATTAAAGGAAACTTTTGTAAGTAAACTCTTGCTAAAGCAAGCTGTGCTATTAGGGTACAGTACCCTCTAGCCACTCCAGCTTGAAATTGACAGTAATTTGATGTTGAAATTATCTGAATTTGCTGCCCAAATCTATCGACAATTTGACAGCAAAAATTGAAACTTAAAATTTGCGGTTAATTTTTCTTCAATCTAAAAGTAACTTTTTACGAAAAAAAAGTCGATTATGTTCATTCTTACCATTTCAGAAGGTAAGCAAATTTATACCTTAATTTATATTTTTCTACGATATTTTTTCTGGTCAAGTTTTGAAATGAATTTGCATTCTCATTCAGGCAGTAAATTTACCCCTAATTGTAAAGCAAGTTGCATACAAATTGTCGTAAAAAATGGAAAAGTTCGAAGTTGACGGAAATTTGACGAAAAATTTAAAGAAACTTTTGCTAAAGCAAACTGTGCTATTAGGGGTAGTGTCCCAACGAAAAAGTCACCCTGAAATGGATAGTAAGGGTATAAGAAATACGTGCTAGGAGAGTTTGGTAATTTAGTGGAACAACGACTTTTGGGTTGAGACCACTATATATTCTGTTTATATGTAAATCTGTTTGAGTATTTGTTATTGAAAAGCCGATACACAACAATAACGTCAAGTCATTTCGAAAATACCATAAAGGTTGCATTCAAAAAGTCGTGCTGTTCTCACTGTGAAGTTCTTATATGTCAAAATATCAGAATAATCTGTTATTTATGGCACAAATAAGTCATTGTTTTTCAGAATATTTTCCACGAATATCATGGATTTTCATATGATGAAATATTTTTCTGCGATATTTTTTGTAAGAATAAATTGTAAGGCTTGAATGAAAATTTGTAAAAACCAAATGTACAGTCTTAACGTTTTTGTTATCTATCAAGAAGCTGATTGAATGAAGTGAGATATATTTTCAACATTTTGATAGATGTTGTAAAAAGTCAAATTGAGGATTAAAAGTAAAAAGGTAAGCAACATATTGAAAAGAAAATAACACTATTATTGAATTTAAAATTTCTTCCCTTGTGAAAATTTTTTCTGCAAGAAGTAAAAATAATTTGGTCAAATTAAAAATAAGAGTTTCAAAAGTCGTATTTTGTTCTTTTTTTTGTTTGTTTATTCTCTCAGCTGCATTCGTGACGTTGCCAACCTCTCAACAATATGTATCTCTGTCAATGAACGAGATTAAAAAATAAAATTTGGCAAATTCTTTGAATAACTACAATGGTAACACTATATCATTAAAATGATATCATATGCTACAAATATTTAAGTTTATGATATGTGGTTTTTTATTTCTTTGATTTGGAAGGTTAGTTATGAAAAAATTAACATAAGTCATGATGGAAGCTTGTCAACCATAAAAGTGTATAAGATTTTGAAAATGTCATTTTTGAAATTTTTTTTCCTAAGAAACTAGGCGGTGAATCGTTTTCAAATTTTTAGAATACATTAATAAAGTATTCATTTATGTGGGTCATTCTACGTGTTTTGACCGTTTCTTCCAATAATTGGATAGCCTTGAAAATTTTAATGGAATTGAAAAATGTTGAAAATATGGTTTTCATTCCACCTAACTTATTTTATGCATTTCCCATTACAATCCAATTTCGTCATTTGTATTTTATGGTAAACAAAGTAACCTGTAAATTTCACAGCTATTTCAAATTTTTAATTTATTTCTTTTATTACTTTTGATATTTCAAACGTACCTGTACGCCTTATAATTATAACTGGTCTTGTCATGACGAAAGCACAATTCTTATCAAATTCTAATGAAATTTTCTGCATTTATTCTACAGGCGATGTTTTTTTATTGAGTTCAGTAAGTGTCTCGGCTTCCCTATTGTTATTTTATTATTTATTTAAAAAACGCGGCCGAATTGAGCTTTCTTATTATTATTTTCGTGATCTACGGAATTTTTTACATATTATCAATAAAAAAAAATCCAGTAGTTAGTTTCCCCCTACAACGCTTAAGAGTGAATTAAGTGGACTATCAATTTCTTGTTTTTTTAAACACAATTACATATTTGAGAGATTCGAACACATCGTTTTCGGCTGAAAAATTTAAGTCTTACGAGCAGCACCATTGTACCTTATACTCAAACAAAAAAATATTTTATCAAATATGGTGTTCTCGAATCAATTGTAACTTAGTTGACTCAAGTCCAAATTGTCCAAGTACGCGACGTATTTGGGAAAATAACGCAATTTTACCAGTGTAAGGACCCGATAGTTTTGGTATTAAAGTGTTTGGTCTTGAATTCTAGAGGATGAGATGATTTAATTTTTTATCCCATCAATTTTACTTTATTCATGTAGGAATAACTTTCGTTTCAGAATCAACTAAAAACTTACGTTTACAATTCTTAACAACAATATGGATTCTTCGAAAAATACAAAACTCAAGAATGATCCGATTGTAAAAGGAAATAGTTTAGCAACAACAGCCAATGATCATAAATTTTCTGGAGAAGTACAAAAAGCTGCCCTGTCAATTTCACCAACTACTTTACTAGCAAAAAGTTCCGTTTTATTGCCAACCGGTATTGCACGTGTTAAGCAATATTCTGAGAAAAAGGCAGATGTACTCAAAGGGTCTGCAACTCCTTCAAGTTCCTATAGTTCTGCCACTGGTAAGTTTTTTTTAGCATCGAGACATAATGAAAACATAACGATGTGACCGAAACCAATAACTTTCTTCTTCCTGAAAATGATCAATTTTCTTAATGGGAAGTTAAAAAGTTGCAAGTAGTAATAACGTAAGATAGAGTTAATTTATAATACCCCATATAGCCTCATAATAGTTGGATTTATGTATAAGAATATATAAGAAGAAAATGCACCATTTATTTTTTCGTCGTGTAGATAATAAATATTTCGAGTTTGAAGCCCGTAGGTCTTTTAGATAAAGGCGTGAAAATTTTCATTCTTCACGCCCCCTCGAACCTCCGCATATAATTATTTGACAAGATTTTATAATAATCTATTGTATAGCAATTAATATTTAACATGGTGATAATTCCTTGGAAATGTTTATAAGTATATTTGAATTAAATAATATCGTTATAAGATTCCAGTGATAGCCAACATTCATTCATTTATTTATTTCCTGGATGTTTCTTAGTAACCAATTATTTCTTAATATTTTATTTATTGTATTTATTTGGTTGTGATTCCACTCGGTGCGTACAATCTCGCTCGAAATTCAGTCCCGTAATTTTTCTCCTGAATTGTGGTAATTTTTTTCCGGTTTTATAAAAACGGGCTGGCGCCCTCGTGCACTAGCCCAACCTGAGGAGCTGGAGCCGGCACATTTTCACATATTATTTTGTATATTTGATAGTAGTTATTATTTTATTGAAATTTCTTACACGTAGGTGAACCATAACATATGGTCGAGACTTATTCGCGTCTCCGTCGCGAGTAGAAACTTGATTATTGTTATAGTATATCAATAAAGAAATTATTATGTAAAGTTCATTAAGTGAATTGAGTAATTCTATTGGATTAGATACTGCTACTTCCGGTGTATTTCTTTTGCGCAGCACACATAGATGGTTTACTTAGCATTAGTTCATCTTTTACTTGTGTGCCTATCATACTCTGTTTACTGTAGTTAGAAAGTTGTAAGTGTGATTGTTTGATCTTTACTTGGAATCAAATCAGTGCGTTGTTAGTTAAGATTACAAATTCTGTTTTCAGCGCATTTCATCTACGCACCACACACTAACAGTGTATCTTGGAATTAATATGCTACTACTGCATAAGTATCATACAAGAAACTTTAGGCATAACAATTTCGTATGTATAGGTTGAATCTTGATTTTGAAACAGCGCACTACATTATAAGTGAATACTATCACACCTTATATTGGTTCTTCTAATGCATTTGTGCAGTATTTAATGTTACCTATTAAACTTCATATACTGATGGAAACGAGTGGGTGAAATATACTTGAGTAAACGGTATCTTGTTGTAGCGCTGTTCTTCAAGACTTAAATTGTTATATCATTATTAATTGGCATATACTATAGATGTAAAGCTGTGTTGAGAACTCCATTCACTTGTGATAGTTGTAGCAAATCTTTTCATTAAAGCTGTATTCGGAATTATATTAAAAACAGGCCTCAGCCTGACTGTTGGTCTAAAATTGGGTACTTGCTGCAATCACTAGATATCAAACAACAAGGTACAATGAGTCGACTAAATTCATCAAGATCTGTATCTTCAAATTTTTCTTCCAGTTCCAGCTTCAAGTCGACAAAATCTACTTCAAGTACACCGACTCGGTTTTCTAAGACAAAATAAAAGTTCCGTGTCAAGTCACTAGTCTCGCCTAATTTTCCACTGTCACCTTCCAGTAATTCGATCTTCTTACCTACAACTCTCATCACAGCAATGTCCAGTACTAGTACTACTACAGAAAAATCCAATATCTCAGCACCAGCTGCAGTTCCAAATCCACTAATCCAGCAATGGTTGATGCATTAACTGCAGGCTGGGCTTCTATGCCTACAGATGATAGACTGACCATGGTAATGCATCGTCGTCATTACACAATTTTAGATAATTGCTCAGATTGCAGATATAACTACTCAGTTTAAAACATTGTCAGATAAAATCGATAACCTAGATAAGCGGTAAGATAGTCTGCAAAATAATCAATCTGCAAATAAAGAAAATTTTACTGAACTCAATAAAGTTGTAGTTTCTAATTCAAAGGATATTCAGGAACTATACTCCAAATTGCAAATGTTTCAAAAAGAAACGAATAAAGACAATGAAGCAGTATCAGATATGATTACTAAACTTAAAATGAATCCTGAATCACCAGCAGTATAAATCTCAACTCTAGTTACTTCGGAACTAGTCATTTCTAGAATTTCTAAAGAAGTTGCCACAAGTTTTTCACCAGATATGTTTAATTATAATTTTAATTTGATTCTAACAATTTAGATAAATCCTCTTCATGCCTCGACAATTAATTAATGTAACGGGACCGGAGCCCACCTCCGTTTTACGGGAGGCCGTTTCCTCACCCTTTAGGGTATTCACCCGCTTCATAACACCTCTATCCGCAACCATAATATAATGATGGCGAAATATTGAGCAAAAGCTCCTATTAGCTTACCCTAGGATCGATGATCAGATCAAAGATTCTTTTGCGCGTGAGTGCCGAACCAGCAGCCACCACGAGTACATACCTCTGTGGGCCACACACTCCGAACATCCCAGGAAATAAAGATACTGGCTAAAGAGGGTTCGGAGAGACTTCTTGTGGCAACAATGCCTTGTACTGGTTAACAGGTTGCATCAAAGTAAATGGTGAGACTCAACTTCTTCTCATTACCTTAAAAAGAGTTTCCTCCATTTGTTAAGATTCAGTTTCGAACAAGCTAATTTCCACTTGTTCAGTCTCTGATGAATTTTCCATTCTCCAAGCTTTAAGCTATTCTGATTTTAAAGCCAACTCGAAGCCAAGTATAACTTGTCGATAAGTTCGCAGAGACACCTGCTAGTTTCTTGCCACCACAGTTTTTAGGCTGTAACGGTTAGAGTACTCGTAGCAAAACCCACAGAGAGGGCTGTGCTTGCTGGTCTGGCGCCCATTTTAGGATACTTTCACCACTTTGGCCATTTATGAAATATAATTAATAAATGTAACGGAACCTAAGTCCACCTCCGCCGACCGGAAGCCGATTCCTCACCCTTTTAGGCATACTCGCGCTGCGAAATCCTTTCATTTAAACTAATGTTGCATTGCACTCTGCCGGATTTAAAGTCGTCGCGTATCGGAAAACTGAGACAAAGTTGACCCGAAGTTATCTTTCTATCAGTGCAGTTACATCTTGATTATCGTAGATTTAAAATAATATATAATGAGTCTGAAACCCTATTGACTTTTTGAATTCCACAGGCAATCCTAGAAATAAGACTGCACTTGCGCCCGGTCATAGTCTGATGGATTGGATCCGTCTTGGCTCCTCAAATATTGATCTTACTGGGGTTGGTGGCATTAGTCAAATCGTCACAATGACCGAACTTACTAAGCATAACCAAAAGAATGATGCATGGATTGCTATTCGAGGTTTCCTTCTTTAATTTTACAATATTCATTTATTATTATTGTTATTTTTAATGATTTTTCATTTTAGGTGTTGTATTTAATGTAACAAGATATATGGATTTTCATCCGGGTGGAGTGGAGGAACTAATGAAAGGTGTAGGAAAAGATGCTACTAAGCTCTTTGAGAACGTAAATTTTATCTTCTTATGCATAAAATGAATACATATTTAAATTATAAATAACTAAACTCTATATACTCTCAGATTATGAATTTTAGGTTCATGCATGGGTCAATTACCAAAGTATTTTACAAAAATGTATCGTAGGCAAATTGAGTAAGGAAGGAATAACAGATTTACGCAACGTTGCTTTTGATTGTGATAAACAATCAACAAAAAAATGTTCTCTTACGGTTGGTGGTTAGTAGTTAAATTTCAATTAATAATTGCAGAGATATTTTTTATTGAATTTGTTCAATATTCCATTTTAAACAGGATGACAAATTAGTAAAATCATCATTGGGAATTCAAAGTGACTGGAAACAAACTACTAATACTATATCATTTGTATATAAAATTTCGAAAGATCAATCATTTCCTGGTTTCCAACTAATACGAATAAATGAAAAAGAATTCAACATACAAATTCACACACTTGATAGTATTACAAAACATGAATATGATCTTTGTAATAAAGTACAATGGCCCCCTGTATGGAACAAAAATTTTGAAACAGGAGAGATATCTTTTTGTTTTTCCAAGATAATCGGAGGGTTGTGGAAATCTTATGGAAGTCGGGTAACTGTAAGTAACACTAAACGATTTGAAAAGGATTATAGGAGCTGGGAAGTTGTCAGCAATACAGTACTGTGTGAAGCTGTTCATCTTCTAGTTTTAAAATCAAATAATTATATGGAAATAATGGTAACTGGTCGACACGTGGAAGCCAAAATGAATGTGATGGGTAATTTATTTGAAATATAAACTTTAGAAAAATTAGTTTGAGCTGAAATTAATCACTATGAACATTTTTGACAATAATAGATACAGAAATTACGAGATGTTATACACCAGTACCTTTATTTCTTCACTCTGAAAACATCTTATCTGAACATAAACCCGACTATTTATACCTAATAATTAAACGATACAATAATGGAAATTTAAGTCCATCCATAACAGCTCTTCAACAAGGACAATCGTTAATTTTAAGTAATGGTTTAGGTACATTTGAGGTTGAATCTTTTGACAAGTATTCGACTATTCATATACTTGCTGCAGGTACTGGAATAACTCCAATGTTAAGTATTATCCACCGAGCCCTCCAAAGACGCAACATGTAAGCTTTTATTAATTATATAATTCAATTAAATAAAATTTTTTCCTTAAAATTCCGAACAAGTTTAATTAATATTGTTTTTGTTCAGAGTTGCCATAAATGTTCTTAATTTCAACAAAAATGAAAAGAACATTTTTTATAGTCCACAACTAAAAGAAATCAGTACGGATATACGGTAATAGTTAACTTAGTATAATTAGTTTAATTTTTATAATAAAATGTAAGTTGAATTATATTTTACTTAAAGATTGACCGTGACTGATATTTTATCACAAGCTGATGATTCGTGGCATGGCAAACGTGGAATAGTATCAGAAGTATTATTGAAAGAATTGATCGGTAATCCTATGGCATTAAGCTGTATATTCATATGTGGCCCAACTGTGTTTATGAATGTAGCAAATGAGTAAGAACTTTACGTATTCTTTGATTTTATGTTAATATTTCAGTAAACACATTGACGTAAATTTGACTTTAAAATGATGTTACGATATGTTATCATTTACGTAAGATATAAGTCACGAATGAGTCAGGTGTGACTCATTATTTCCCACTTTTTTTACGTAAGATTACGACGTAAGAAAAATAATAAAACAACGACGCATAATTAATGTAATCATGACGTAAATGTGATGTCTGTGTGAAATTTATGACGTCAATGTGACGTATGGGTGATTCCAAATTGATGATTATATTATGATTTTTAAATTACGTCATTATGATGTACAATAATGGCTTTATTACTACGTAACAATGTGATGTAGATATTATGTCAAGCGTACGTAATGTCATGAGTGTGACGTCATACAAGAAGTCATGCTTATATAAATATGATGTCACAAGTTTTTACATCATACTAAAGTCATGCAGAACATCAGATTGACATCTAATTTACATAAGATGCCGTGAAATTTCTATGACTTACCGATGACGTCAAATTAAGATCATGTGTTTACTGGGATTTTATATATAATTGCATTAATAATTTATTTTTCAGAATCCTCTTGAAATTTGGATGGGAAACATCTCAAATATATGACTTCAAAGGATAGGAAAATTTTTTTTCAATAATTAAGAAAACATTATTCAAGGGTATATAAATAAATATAGACAAAATTGATGAATAAAAAAATAAACAGAAAACCAAAATATTAATATTTATAAAGAATAGTTTTTTTAATACAGCTACCTTATAAAATTTTACACGGAATGATTTTCTCGTTAAAAATTTAAGTTAAAACGGATATAAAAATTAATGTGCTGAACAAGGATGCCGTCTCACATCGGTATTTCAATACTATTTACAGTGCTCAACTCAAAAATTCATATCGCTAGCCGGTTTTATTTAACCATTCAGTACATGATTTTTTATAAGTCTTTCGTGAAAATTGAAAGTAAGCATTGTAAATTTTTCGACACTGATGTGAATATTTCGAGACTGATCTGAATATTTTGTGAGTGTGTTATATTGAAAATTAGCTTTTTTTGTTTATTGGTTCAATGGCGGTTCGACGCATTCTTTATCTTGTGTGAATTTTCATAAGTACTATCGCCGTCATTAATCTGCGTCTTTTTTTTAAAACTAGCGTTGCCGAAATCGAAGCAACTATTCGATTTTTCACAATCGAATAAAATCGACTGAAGACAATCAATTGATTATGGCGATTAATCGTTTCTCTATCAACTTTATAGTTGCTGAATTGATAGCTTAACAATCGATTGTATAAAATCGATTTTATAATTTTTTGTTCAAAATACAAAAGCGAATATGGGTCCAAAATCACAAATTCAAAATTCATGGCTGCTATTAAAATAAATTATATTAATATTTACTGTATATGACAATCGATTATTTCAACGCAACTTTAAAGTTGTAGAATCGTATTAATAAAAATCGATTGTTATAATCGATCATTTTTTAATATTTCAAATAGCGTAAAATTTTGATCTATAAAATTGTTAATTGCCTATATAGATATCTAACTTTAATCATTTCGCTTAAGTTGGTTATCATTTGTTTAGCCGTATTAGTCAAACAATTTTTATAATGTTTGAGCTAATGACTTTAAAAAACAAATTTTTTCTTTAATTAATTTTACAAAAAATCGATATTTAAAAATCGTTTTCAAAAACAGAATCGATTTTTTTCAATTAATCTAAAGGCCTACAATCAAAACGAAAACATCGATTGTTCTATTTATCGATTTCGGTTGCGCATCACTATTGAAAGCACTGTGAAATAAACTTCTGAATTTTTAAATATCTACTTAGACACAAGTCATAAATAAATAATCGAAAAAAAAAAAAATCAGTTCATACAAAAAACGGTATAAAAATTAATTTCGTAAAATAACATACTATATATGGGGCGTTCCACGTCAAATCGGACACCATTTAACTTTTGAACCTCGGATTTTTTTAACTTTTATTATAGGTTGAAAGAGACCTTCTTGATTTTTTTCAAATTTTTTCATTCAACCGTTTTCGAAATATCTAATTTTGAAAAATGTAGAGAATTTATTCTCAAAAACTTATAACTTCGCGAAGAATGGTTTAAATAAAATTTTTAAAGAAACAAAAAATGTTCGTTTTTAGACATGTTTTCAGTAAAGATTATTAAAAAAATTTTTTGAACCACGCTTCTATTGAAACTTTAACTTTTAAGTATAAATTGTTGGTTTACAAAAAACACGTACTGATCGATTTTCCTCATAATTTATCACAGTAGACTGTCACCTATTCTACAACTTTTCCAACTATGTTAATGGGACAACGATGGAATCTATTTTTTTTTCGATATTTTGAATTTTATCTTCGTTTTTTTTTAAGAAAAATATCTAAAAAAAATATGCTCAGGATTTACTATTAATAATTATCTGACATACAACTATCATCAAAAGTTTAAAATTCGATTTCCACAGAAAAATTATTAATTTATTCATAATAATTAATTAATAAGACACTAAATATATTCAGAATGAGTAGTACAATCAATCTAACAACTTTTATGTCAGTGTCTACGTATAAATACGTTGGTTATTTTTTAATAATTAAAATAAATAAGAAATGAGTGGTGAGAGTCAAGAACTATTATTATATAGATCCCCACCTGGTTTAGGGTTTACTTTGCTGATATAATAATTCGCAAAAATCAGACAATTGTTAAATAAAGTATAGTGCATAGCACGTGGGTGAAGTCTTTATCCGTCAAACACAATAATGATGTGTAGAATCATATATAATTATGCATTATTTTTCATCGAGTAATCTCTCTATGTTCAGCAGCTCAGATCTATTAGTTTCAGGGTTTTATACCTAATATAATGAGGCAAACGACCTTCATTCGGGGGTATGAATAATTGAAAATAATTATTTTATTTAATTAATACATTGATTTATTATATTTCTAATCTCATTTATTAGGTTTTATCAAATTTATTTATAAATATACATATATAAATGTATTGCTACACGGCAGCTATAGCTACTGAAAGTACAATAGATTGAATCATAATAAATTACAGATTTTCCGCATAAAACTGATAACGAGTTCTAGTGTCAATTTACAATGACTGGTATCAATAATTTATAATAATAAAGTAATATCAATGACAATAATAAAATAATAATTTATTTACGATATTATGCACGTTTGGCGGACTTATAATTTAACTACATGCAAATTTACATCGATGTTATTCTCCAAATGTAATACTAGACGTCTTGGACACGTACGAAAAATTGGACAACACACAGGGACTCAGGTGACCTTTAACGATGAGATGGTTGGTATACAATGAAGATAACTCCCAATTTTAATACTTAAGGATTTAAACTGACTCTGCTAGAGATCAACACAGAATTGACTAGATTTTACAATTATGTGAATACGACTAGAGTCTATAGTTACATTGGACTCTAAGTTTATAATAAATATACTAACTATATTTTGTTATTATAAAATGTACGGACCTGATAAAATGTGATTGAAGCCCAGAAGAGTACGGACTGCAGCAACCTTCATAGTAAGAGTATGAAGTGGGTTCAGGACTGTACAGTAAGGACCTCGATAGACATTCTTAGCCTTTCTCTCCATTTCCACTTTAATTGGTGGTTAGGGCCCAAGTCCCCGTGCAGACGCTTGATTGCCCTTATATACTCTAAATCCTGGAATGGGGCATTCACGCGATCTCATCTGAGCTGCCGTTTATATTGCTTGGAACATTGACCCATGGGTCTCTTTTAATGCCTTGGTGAACCGATAAGAGTAGTGTTTGAATCTAGGGGATCCCTTACATGGCACGTCCGATTTGAGTAGTCAAACTTCTAGTTGTCCCGTCATACAAGATATAGATCTTCTAAATTTTTCAAATAGTCATAAGAGTAATTATAAGACAATTTCTGGAAGAAATTTTCTAAAAGAACCATGAACGGTATAAGTATAATTTTTTATAATAATATTTCTTAAATGATTTACATGGTTTCTGAAGAAGCATTAGTATACAAATAGTCAAATGTTTTTAGCTAGAATCAGCTTGATTCTGTAACGTCCGACAGGTTTCAATTTCTAAATAAATTATCGATACCTTTAGCAAAGTTTAAATATTGACTAGATAAATTACATTAATGTTGATAATGATGTTAGTCGGTTTAAGAAAAAATCCACTTAAATTAATTTTATACATTGATTATACTATTTGAACTATTAACTTTACATGGCTCTAATAGAATAAAAAATAAAACATATTTTAAACTGGAAAAAGTTATTGATGTTTTTAAACCGTTAGATTATAGAATACAATATATTTAATATTTAAATAACTAAAACCCCTATTAACCATTACAACTTTGGGCAATAGCGTTGAATATATTAGGATTTTGAAAAATGGTATTTGTTACAAAGTTTGATTACTTATTGCTAAATATTATAGGCAAAGCTATTTTTGCAAATAAATTCCATGTCCAAATGGTGAATTTTTTTTTTTTTTATTGAAGTTATTCTTTCACCTATAATTATTTTTATTCATTTGATCTCTTTGTTTAGATCTTGTAATTTTTGCTTGTTCAGTATTTCGTGTAATTCGTTCATTGTCGTTAATAATTACTCTATTAGATGTAGGTTTCTCAACTTGATGAAATGAAAAATCAGATGAGTTTATATTTGGAAAAGAGGCAGATGATTCCATTAGATTTATCGTACCAGGAATTATATTTGATATTTTATCCGATCTATAATGCATTTTCACCGTAAATTATGCTGTTAAAATAATTCAAATTAAAATATAAAATAGAATAAATATACCTGGAGGGATTTGAAAGTACTGCAGATGCACGTTTGAGTGGTTGTTGACGATCGGTACTATTATCAGTTAGATCAAATTTCCTCTTAACTGGTCCCAAACAACTCGGTCTTATCGCTATCGGACTCAAACTCCGTCTCATAGCAAATGGTTTTCTCGTAGGGCTCGGAGAAAGATTATTTCTCCAATGAACAATATGAAGTCTAGGTGAATAACATTGACGTTGTCCTAAACTAGATCTGGTAGGTGATGGTGAAGAACAAGGGGGAGAGCTGTTAATAATTGGTAGATTAAGATTCAACGGATCAACAACTCGTTTTATCATTTGTTTTTCGATATTTTTAAGTTGTTGATTAGGTAGTTCTGAATCCTTAAAAGATAGTCCTTCAGCTTCAAGGGTTAAATCTTCCCATGATTGAGAAATTTGCATCACACTATGAATTTCTTTTTCATGTGCAGCTTCCCTGCCAGCGACATCAATGCATTCTTCTTGTTTTAATTGGTTTACTCTTGGCGTTAGTCTAGGAGTATTTGCAAAACTCTAAAATATATATATATATACATATATCCATAAATAGTGTAGTTACTAAAATTGTATTCAATTTTTATTTTAATTTAATGCTTCTTACACTTGTACTAAACCGACGTGTTCTTGGTATTGTTGGAGAAAGACTCACTGTAGTAGCGACATCCCTGTAAATTATAAAGTGAGTACTTTGTAACCACGGATTTTATATAATTTTTTTTTAAATATTATGTATATTTGAATATGTTGATTAAATAAAATTATCATTTAATATTTGCACATTAAAATCTATTAATCTTGTAAAAAAATTTAATTTCGATTCTATTTTATCAATGCATACAATCTCAGAAAGAATTGTGAAAAAAATCTATTATAGTCAATAATTATTGCTTTGGAAATTATCTATTTAGTTATGCGACACTAAAAAAATTGTTAACAATCTACTAAAAATTAAGTAATCTAATTGATATTCTAAGAGATTTGAAAGATAATTTATTTGTAAAATAAATGAAAAACAAAAAATATGAAATACTATGGAAAGTACCGTGATGTAGATGTTGAAGATGAACTGACTGACACAGCAGCACTAATTTCATGAATCATAGGAGCGCTGCTAGATCTTTTAAGACTGATTATTGGGCAATCAATTTCCATGATTAAAATAATTTTTTTTCTAAGTTTTATTAAAAATTTGATTATAAATTAGATGTGTTATTCAGGCACATCGGTGTTAACTTTTGATTATTGAGATTTAGATGTGTTTAACATCTTATTGAACATACAGATTCAATTCTTGATAAACGAATTTCACAATATGTATTTGCATCATTGTTCCTTTTTTTTATTGTTTAGATGTTACAATTATGCGTAAAAAATAATCAAATTTTTTACTATCATACCAACTACAGCATTCAGAATTCCAAGAAATGATTGAGTTTTAGTTCCCAGCATTCAAAACATATCATCTACCCAACATGGCATATGTTTATTATAAAAACCAAATAAAAGTTTTGGGTTTTTATAGCTATAGTTGACTTCTTCAAAATCTGAAAATTGATTATTTAAAAAAAAAAGTAATGCTAAAAATTAATGACTGTTAATTTACTTGCTATTGGTACCTATAATAATATTTAATTTAATGTTTCTGGTTGTTGGATAGCCCTATTTATCAGCTCAGAGCTCCGATACTCCAGAGCCGACAAGGCATATAATTTAGGCATAGAACATGTTAGATTTCAGTAACCACTCTCGTTGGAAAATTATGTAATGATTGACGGAATTCATATTAAAAAAACAAAAAAACTTTTATAAATTTATACTGCTTGAAACTTAACACAGTTAATACATTCAGTTATTGTGGTTTTAGTAAAAATTTAAAACAAAAAAAAAATTGTCAAATGATGTTAATTAGACGATATGATAGCTAACAGTAGATAAATAATAGAATTTTAAAATATTTAAAATATTTAGCATATCGAAAGCTTCTTATATATAACTAATTAACATTACTAACTTGAAGACAAAAGTAAAAAATATATACGACTAATTGTCAATGGATGCGTTCAGATTTACTGAGTTCTAAACAGTGCTGAGCATATTCTATTGGGCGTGTTTGGCCAAACTAACCCTAATAGCACAGTTTACTTTACAAAAGTTTCCTTGAATTTTTCGTCAAATTTCCGTCAACTTCAGACTTTTCCATTTTTTACGACAATTTGTATGCAACTTGCTATTAAATTTGACGTAAATTTACTGTCCAAATTAGAATACAAATTCACTTCAAAAGTTGACTAGAAAAAAGTTGTCAATTTTCAGGCAAATTTTATGTCAGTTTATTGATAACTTGACTTGAAAAATTTTTAAGTATTTTCTTACCGTCAAATTTTAGACAATTTAATGTATAAAATTGCTTACCTTCTGAAAGGGAAGACGTCTATTGGACAGGTTCCAATTCGAAAAGTAACCGGTAGGACATATCCCAATAACCCAGATATATATTACCTAAAATACCAATTACTAATAATCCCGATGACCTAAATTTCCGATCACCAGTAATTTCAATTACCAACACTACCAATTACCCAAATTTCCAATAATCCAAAATAGCCTAAAAATTGACGACAACGTTTTTCTAGTCAACTTTTGAAGTGAATTTGTATTCTAATTCGGGCAGTAAATTTACGTTAAATTCAATAGCAAGTTGCATACAAATTGTCGTAAAAAATGGAAAAGTCTGAAGTTGGCGGAAATTTGACGGAAAATTCAAGGAAACTTTTGATAAAGTAAACTGTGTTATGCTATTAGGGTTAGTAAACTTTTCTGATGGTACGATTCTAGTAACTTCCCAGGATATAACATTTGCAACAATATTTTATGTAAAATTAGGGATGGGCGATGATTGTAAAAAACATCAACATCGGGCTATCGACCCTGATAGTAAAACTTTCTAGTCAGAAAGTTAGTGTTGTACATTAATTGCAACCAGCATGACGACAATTTGTTGACAACTTTTAATTTTTGTAACTGTTGACTACAAGTTGTTAGCAACTTTCTCAGAAAGTTGTCGCCAGTGTGATATCCTATCGCGGTTTGTATAAGCGATTCAAGTGACACCGCGTAGAGTACGAGATAAACGCAATTCCGCGGGATTATTTAAACATATTAATGTTTAATTGAATAATATAATATACTCCATCCTATTCTATTTGTAATTCATTATATTTTTGGAAATTTTTAAATTATTCATTTAAGTTAGAGTCTAGTCACTTAAGTAATTATTTATTCTCCGAAATTGTAAAATTGTAAAATCTCAGGAAAACACAGTCTTGGGATAGTCTAGTCAATAAGTGCCTTTTTAACAAAAACCTGTTCAAGACCACCGAAAATTATGATTAAGGTCTCATTCGATTTGAAATGGCATCTATAAAAAATGTTAAAGTGGAAATTTGAGGCCGGCAAAAATTGTGAAAGTTATGAACAATTTAGTAAAAAAAAAAACGTGGTTTGGTTTTTTGGGAATATTTAAAAAACTATTTGAGATATTCAAAATCTGAAAAAAGATTCTTAAAGAGCAGGAAATTTCCTAAGCGAAAGTATTGCATCCCCGAACTGTACCAACAATATTTATAATTTTAATTTAACGATGAAAATGGGACTAAAAACGGGTAGTGGCGCATGCACGCATGTCGATCGAATCAATAGCGTGATCAAAAAAAATAATATTGACCGATAAAATATGAATATTAAGGAATAAAAAAAATTTGGTACTTTCTAAACATATAAATGAATTGTAATCCGCCTAAAAAAAAATTTACCGCAATTTTTTAGTTACCTATGCTTTTGTTAATTAGTTAATTTTTACCTGTTGAAAGTTTACATAAAAACCCTGATTTTTTTAAAACTAAAAACCTAAAATTTTTTTCACTTCTTGGAGCTATTCTTGAAAGAGTTGAGAAAAGATCGCCGTTGGAACATAACAATAATTCTTTAAAAATTTTTACTGGTATTGTTTAAATATTTGTTATAAACAAATGCATTGTTAATAAGATTTTTAAAAATTTTCTTTTGGGAATCTGATTCTTAATGGAAATAATGATTTTTAAGAAGAAAATCGTTTCTTTAAAAAATTTTTTTATTGCTGAAAAACACATTTGCTAATTAACAATTTTTTTTGTTGCTTAATATTAATATTAAGGAACCATTTTTTTTGAAAAAATCATTATTGATCATGTTCTCTTATATTATGAAAAAAAAATTTTTTTTTTTTTATTTTTTATTTGTTTATTAAACAAACAATTTATTGTAAACAAATGAATTCTTATGCTATATTTTTTTTTAAATACTAAAAAAAATACTAAAAACGACCATGAGTTTTTTTTTATCGGAAAAATTTTTTTTTCTATTTTTTATATAATTTTTAAAATTATTGAACACTTGGACTTGTCGCCACCTTACTATTTTTCTTCATTGTTATTAAAATAACATAAATTATTGAAGATACGACTTGAACAATTCAAGGCTCTATTATTCTCCGTTAATCATGGAACAAATTGAGCTTTCAACCGAAGCTCTAACTCGATTGTTTAATAATTTTTTTACTATTATTTATATAAATCCTTCGAAATAAATCTTTCTGGGACGTTTCAGTTCAAATATCTTATAAACTATTAGGAATACGATAAGAACACTTCAAGTCATTTTTATTCTTCATTAGTCAATAAACAAATTGATCTTTTGACCGAATCTCTAACTCAATTATTCAATAAATTATAAAAAAAGCACATATATAAATAAATTACTATTTTTTAGAGGGTCAATCGACGCCCAGATTGTTTTTTATTATTTTATCGATTTTTTTTGTGAAAACATAACACTATATATGGTCATATATGACTATTTATGGGCATATATGATCATATATGTAAATTGGTGGTATACGGCCATATATAATTAAATATGACTACATATGGTCATATCTAGCCATATAGTGCCAATTAACATACATGGACGTATATGGAGCATCATATATGGTTATATATGATTCGTTTTTCCCGAGCGCTCGGATGGGTGTGAGTTCACTTTCAATACAACTCTATTTTAACACCTCTTTTTCACAGAGAATTATTTACATGGATCTCTTAGTGCATTTAACTGAAATATTATATTTAGTGGCGAGAATAAATAATGAAAAAAGAAAGGAAAAAAATCGCTAACATTTTGTATTTATTATTTTATTTTTTTCTCGATATTTCTCTAATGGATGCTTGTATTTTAATTTTTTATTTTCATTATTTCGTGGATTTGATGTTCCTGAACATAATAACTGGCATTGTCACTGTCAGTATAGTCCGTTTTATATTGTTCTGTTTCTTTATATTCCGCCTACGGCTCGAGCTAAAGATATAACGATTGACGGTTGATGATTGACCACTTTAATCTACAGCGTACTATTTAATAATTAAATTTTAAAAAATACACCTGTCAGAAACATATATCTACAAAAAAAAAAAAAAAACAAAAAAAAAAAAATAGAATATATTTAATATTTAATTTCAATTAAAGAAGTATTAAACGTCTTTAACATATTATATAAATAATTAATTTTAAATCAGGACAACGAATGGTCAGATAATGGCCTAATGACTAAAGATAAACAAACTTAAAACTCATTAATTATTAATCAAATACAGAAAACCTATAACTTATTTCAGTATACTTAATATCTGTAACAAAAAAATCAAATTAAAAAATAAAGAAAAATTTAAATTGATTTTTTTAATCCATACCCGAAAGAAATTCTGATGAGTTATTTTTTTTTGCCCCGTGATATTTTCTCAAAGTAATTTTAGCCTTCAAATTTTAATCATAAGTTTATATAATAGGTATTTTATAACAAAAATATTTCAAATTGTGTTAAAATAAAAAAAAATTACTTTTTAATATGAAAATTCAATTCCTTAAAAATTTTGAATCAATTAAACACTATTTTGAATCAATTGAATACTATTTTGAAATTACCGCTAAAAATTTGTTTTAAGCAACTAGCTCCTCTATTAGCAAAATTCCAAACCAAAATACAAAATTTGTTTTGACTAGTTGTAATTAAATAGGTAGACAACTCATTCATATTTAATAAAAAAAAGAATTTATTAAAAATTTAAACAATATATTTATCTATTAATTCATGCGGATGTTAGTTTAAATGATAAACAAATAATTCATTTTATGTTTGGTAATTTTAAAAAAATAAGCATTAACGATTGATCATCTACTGAAAGTAAAATATGGATTTTTATCTGTCCATTAAAAGTGGGTCATGGGTCATGACAAGATCGCCATTGCGCACGCTTCTATTATCGATTGAACCATTCTGAATGTATATGTGTGTTAAGATATCATTATTAAGCTGGTAAAGGCAGAACCAGTGCTTGATTGCTCTTCTTCCAAGGTAGTAAATAAATAAGTGCTCTAATACTATTATTAAAATAGTATAAATTAATTTTAATAATTAAAATAAAACAAAAATGTGGTTAAAAAAAATAATAACAATTTTATTGATATGAACGAGGGAAATATATATAGATATATATATTATATATTCGGCCATTTTGCTAATATACAAGATAGCGAGCGAATAGGAAGAGAGTTTTAGTTTAGTCGTTTTATGCAGAGGTGGTGGCAGTAAAATCTGTAATTACAAGTGGAAGTGGACAAGCCCGATTGTCGTCCACGAGAAGAGTGTCATCAGGACGGAAATAATTAACGGCGTAAGCCGCGGTGATACGTCTTCTCCACGCTGACGATATACATACAAATAAATTAAAATGGCTGGTAATATGGGTATGGAACAATTGATTCCAATTGTTAATAAGCTGCAAGATGCTTTTACTCAACTTGGAGTATCTATGCAATTGGACCTTCCCCAAATTGCGGTTGTGGGTGGTCAAAGTGCGGGAAAGAGTTCAGTACTGGAAAATTTTGTTGGAAAGTAAGTCATGTATTCATATTTTATCAATAATTGTTTCACTTAATTTAACTGTCATCATTGTTATCTATATCTATTAAATTTATGTAGGTATGGAGGGCATTTCTATTGATTAAAAATCTTGTTCTTTTTCTTTCTCTTTCTCATAAAACTATCAGATCTTTATATTTAATACAAGGCGTGGCGATTAGAGTTACGTCGTAATTAAACTTTTGTTTTATAATTTAATCATAACATAACTATTAGTTATAATTAAAAGTCATTAATACGTATCTATATTTTAATAATTCGGTATCTGTGACATTTAATATAGATTTTTTTAATTAAACTCGACTAATGGTAAAGACATTATTACGGAGTACTCATATCTCTATCGGCAATATCGGCCAAAGTTTCATGACGTCAAGGCGCCCACTCGTGGTGGCCTGTCAATCGTTTTATTCGCTATTCAATATGTTTTTAATTCTACATAAATTAATAATATTTATTATTTTTTTTTATTTCATGTAAATGTATGATTAGAAAAATATTTTTATTTTCATTAAAAAATTCTTACTTTTTATTATAATAATTATTTAATTTTTTATTTTTTATTTTGAATTTTTTTTAATTATGTTTATTAATAAGAAATTATTACGTATAGAGACTTCCTGCCACGAGGATCAGGCATTGTAACAAGAAGACCTCTCATTTTACAACTCATCAACAGCTCTACTGGTGAGTCAGTCATATGATATCATAAAATAAATTTTTTTAGTAGTGATCATTAAACGAGTACTTTATGCAATTAATTATTTTTATTATTATTGTTATTATTATTACTACTACTATTATTTTTATTTACTTATCTATTTACGATTAAAGAAACTTAGAATTAACTTTGAATCAATCAATTTATTTTTATTTGATTAAAATTGTCAATGAAACTTCCGCTTTGATTATCATTCATTCATTATCTTACATCCTGGATGTTTCAAATATTTGATAATATAATTCATAAATATGTTTTAAGACTAATGAACCTAATGTCATGAAATAAAAGAAAAAACTTTATACTTATTTGTCAATTAATTTGTCATATATATAAACATAATTTATTATTATTATTACAGAATATGCCGAATTTTTACACTGTAAAGGCAAAAAATTTGTGGATTTTGATGAAGTTCGTAAAGAAATCGAAGCAGAAACTGATCGAGTTACAGGAAGTAATAAAGGAATATCAAATGTACCAATTAACTTGAGAGTATATTCACCAAATGGTATATTTGTTTTGTTAATTATTTTTTTTTTCCAATTTTTATTTAATTAATAAACAATTACTTAATAACAACCAACTATTTTACAGTATTGAATTTGACTTTGATTGATTTACCGGGTCTTACAAAAGTGCCAATTGGTGATCAACCAGCTGATATTGAAAATCAAATTAAAGGAATGATATTTCAATTTATAAAAAAAGAAAATTGTCTTATATTAGCAGTTACACCAGCAAATACTGATTTAGCTAATAGTGATGCTTTAAAGCTTGCCAAAGAAGTTGATATTCAAGGTTACTATATTTTTATCATTTAAACTTTATATATTTTATCTAAATAATTTAAAAATATATATATTTATTACAGGTGTTAGAACGATTGGTGTTATTACTAAGCTCGATCTTATGGACGAAGGTACAGATGCAAGAGATATTTTGGAAAATAAATTATTACCGTTACGACGAGGATATATTGGTGTTGTTAATCGAAGTCAGAAAGATATTGATGGAAGAAAAGATATTAAAAATGCATTGGCAGCTGAAAGAAAATTTTTCCTTAGGTATTTAATTAATCTTTTTTTTTCTCAACAAAATGTAATATTTAAAATTTTTATGAAAGTCATGTATTAATATAATATTTTAAATCAATTTTAGTCACCCGTCCTATCGACATTTGGCAGACAGATTGGGAACACCATATTTACAACGTGTCCTTAATCAACAATTGACTAATCATATTCGAGATACTTTACCTGCATTACGTGATAGATTACAAAAGCAACAGTTGGCATTGGAGAAAGATGTTGAACAATATAAACATTTCAGGCCTGATGATCCTGCTATTAAAACAAAAGCTATGTTACAGTAAGTTGATTAATGTTATGTTCATTTTATTATTTAACACTATTAATATATTTTTTATTATCTGTATTAACATAATAATTATAAATTAACGTAGTCTGAAATTATATTAGAGTCTTGGCATCTACTGGAATCAATTGTTTTGTATTTTTTCAGATCTATACAAATGTTTATGTAGGTATTTCATTTTCCGCGTTTGAATTTTTGTTTGACTATTTTAGTTTTTATTGTTTTACTTTATTGCATGATTTCTATTAATTTATTAAATCATTATTATTTCGTGTGTTATTTTATTTTTCTTTAATACCAGATACTGCTTTTATATTCCTTTAAAAAAAAAAAAAAACAAAGAAAACAACAAATTTTAATGATACCAAGGCTCTTAGCTTAAAATATTAAACATAATTTGAAAAAAAAAAATGTTAACCAATTATAATAATTGTTTTTAAAGGATGATTCAACAACTGCAATCAGATTTTGAGAGAACTATTGAAGGTTCTGGATCCGCTCAAATAAATACGATGGAATTGAGTGGTGGTGCTAAAATAAATCGTTTATTTCATGAAAGATTTCCTTTTGAAATTGTTAAAATGGAATTTGATGAAAAAGAACTACGTAGAGAGATTGCATTTGCAATCAGAAATATTCATGGTAATTTAAATCAATAATTAAAAAAAAAAAAAAAAAAAAAAAAAAATTACTAGTTTTATAAATAAAAAAAAAATTTTTAATATTATTTTAGGTATTAGAGTGGGACTTTTCACTCCTGATATGGCTTTTGAAGCAATTGTAAAGAAACAAATAAATAGGTTAAAAGAACCCAGTTTAAAGTGTGTTGACCTAGTCGTGCAAGAACTTAGTAATGTTGTGCGCATTTGTACAGATAGGGTAAGTCTATATTGTGAATAAATAAATAATATAAATTAATTGACATAAAATAAATATATTAAAAGTTTAATTGACATTAAAACAATTTGTAGATGTCACGTTATCCTAGATTAAGAGAAGAAACTGAGCGAATAATTACAACTTATGTTAGACAACGAGAACAGCTTTGTAAAGAACAACTTATTCTTCTTGTTGATTGCGAGTTGGCTTATATGAATACCAATCATGAAGATTTCATCGGTTTTGCCAAGTAAGAAAAAATTATTATTATTATTATTTTTTTTCACTGTTCAATAATTCTATAGCTTAGGCATAGAATGTTTATTTAATTATCGCCGCTTTTTTATATTTTCTCTAACTTATTTTTTATTGATACGTGAACCATTAAATTATTATTTATTTATTAAATTTATCTTTTATGTTTGTTTTATTGTTTTTAATTCAAGTAGATATGTTTGATGTAAAAAATTTGACTAAATGTTATTTTTTCACGCTTGATATTCAATATTATTCTACTGCATCCATAATATTATACTATCCATAACTCGTAAATAATCGATACATAACGAGTGGATTAAATTATTATTTTTTTTTTTTATTTAGTGGTAATCCTAATTAAATGTATTAAATATTAATTATTATTTTTATTGTTCAGCGCTTTGCTTGTTAAATAGTTTAAAAATTGCTTTAATTTGATAACGATTGATAATGAATAAAAAAAAAAATAATTAAAATTGACAAAAAGAAAAATTAACACCATTGCATTATGATTAAGCACTTGCACTAGAATCAAAATAATCACTTTCTCATATTTATAATATACACATGCATAAATTTGTAATAAATCATAACGATTTGTTATTATTAATTTTAATTTTAAAAGCTCTTGAAATTAGTTATGATTTTTATTTAGACTTTTTTTTTATTTTCATGTTTGAAAATTATTATTATTTTTATTTTTAATTTGCATTTCTTTGCTGTCAAAAATAATTCATTATTTTTTTATTTATCTATCTAAATTTTATATATTTTTCATATTTCGCTATGCGTTAAAATCGTCATAAATAAAAACAATTATTTAATTATATTGGCAGCGCGGCCGCCAGTATTTATAATTCAAGGTAAGAAAACATCAACATCAATCGCAAAGAAATAATATTTATTTTATTTTTATTTTCTTATCTTTACTAATAATTTAATTTTTAGTTTTACTCTTTTATTTTCATGTTTTTTTTTTTTTTTTATTTTTTATTTTCATAATCATACATATTTTCATGAATAGTTGAAGCTTATTTTTAAAATTTGTATTGATTAATAATATCATTAAAGCGAATTCATACCAACATGAACAACAAAAAATCATTGAAACTGTTATAGTTAAATTTATTTAGTTGGATCTAGTAACTAATTGATTTAAATATTTATTTGCTTTATTTTTTTTTTTGTTCGCATAGAAATTATTTTTATGCATTAAAATTTATGAATTTTGCTGATAGTCAAAGAAAAAAAATTATTAAAAAAAAAAAAAAAAAAAAGAAACAGCATTTTAAAATAAATAATTTTAATGCTAAAAAATAATTAATTTTATTATTATTATTTAAAATTTTCATTATTATTATTATTATATAAATAATTATTTTTTAAAAATTAAAGTCTAATAAAATAATAAAAATAAATTTGATATGTTTTAGCGCACAACAATCTTCTGAAAATGCTGTTAAAGCTGGACGTCATACACTTGGCAATCAAGTTATTCGTAAAGGATACATGTGTATTCATAATTTAGGTATTATGAAAGGTGGTTCAAGAGATTACTGGTTTGTTTTGACATCTGAAAGTATTTCTTGGTTCAAAGATGAAGAGGTAATCAAATTTTTTAAATGTAATATTATTTATTATTGAAAAATAGTCTACTGTTAAAAATTTTACCGATTTTCAAACACAATTGCCATGAAAATTTAATAAAATATATTAATTTTACATAAATATCGATTTGTTCAGATCTAAAAAAAGTAAAGTATATATTTAATAAAAATTCAATGTGATTATTTAAAAATAAATGTTCTATTTACCTAATCAAGATATTGAGTTAGATTTTAGTTCAAAAAATTTTTTAAATACAGTTTTAACTTTTTTTTTTAAACTTTCATTAATTTTTAATGATTGTAACTATATTAAAGTCTTGCTATAAAATTTTAAATATTTAAAAACTAATTATAAAAGAAAAAAAAATAATTTTCAATTAGAATTACTATCACCTTTAAAATGAATTTTAGTTAAAATTAATTGACTTATGAACGAAAAAAAAAAATAATCATTGAAACAAAGTAAATTAATTTACATTGTGGTTTTAATTTTTATGACATTTATGACTTGACATTTGAAGTAATGTAAGAATAACGTATATACATATGTTAAATTATAATCATATTTATATTGTCTATTTCTAACCGATTTGAACTTGTTAAAAACTTAAAGCCGTTCGTTTTAAAGAAAAATTTAAAAAATGTACGTTTAAATTAAATTTAAATAAATTTTTAGGAACGTGAAAAAAAATACATGTTGCCATTGGATGGATTAAAACTTCGTGATCTTGAACAAGGATTTATGTCAAGACGTCATTTATTCGCGCTATTTAACCCCGAAGGTCGCAATGTTTATAAAGATTATAAGCAACTTGAGCTTAGTTGTGAAACTCAAGACGATGTTGATTCTTGGAAAGCGTCTTTCTTACGGGCTGGTGTCTATCCTGAAAAATCAACTGAACAGGCTAATGGTGATGGCGAGGTAATTATAACTTACTATTCTATAATAACTTTTATTTTTTCTATCGATTTATACAGGTAATTTAGTAACTAAGAAGAAAAATTTTTTTTTTCTTATTTTTTATCAAACTGTCATTCATTTTTAAATTAAATTTTGTATTATTCATATTATTTTAGGATAAAAAAATTTTGGTGAGTCGTAATTAAAGCGTATGTGAATTGAATAACTTATTCTGAAAAATAACCGTGTGACAATGATTTTTTCTTTAAAAAATTAATTTGCCAATACTTAATATCCATGGTGGCCACATTTCTGGAAAACCAGGAAATTTCAGGGAATTATAAATATACTGGAGAAGTCAGGGAATTTCGTCAGAAAGATGAAAAAATTTTCACTTTTCTTTTTCTTGACTGAAAAAATTCGACAAATTTTGTTTTCCGTCAAAACTGTTCAGAAAGTGACGCGGTGCGAATGCGATTGTAATACTATCTTGAAAAAAACTTATTAGAAATTAATTCCAATAGCGAAAAAACGAAGCAGTTAGAATTAAAAAGGCTGTTAGAAAAAAAAAGTCTTAGTAGAAATTAATCGTCAAGATCTTCAAGCTATTAACATCCATATTGACAAGTTAAGAAACCTAAAACATTAAATGTATGCATAAGTATAGAACTAATAAGTTTCACTATATTTATTATTGACGTACTTCATTAATACTTTATTAATATTCTATAAAATGTCCTTATTTCTGAAATTTATTCTAGTGAAAATGAAAAAAAAATGAACATTGACAAATAATGAAATAAAGTTTCATTAAACGACAATGGATGATTATTGATTAAACTGATTTATACCATTTTATTTTAAATTGAAGAAATATTTCCAATGATTTCAAATTACTAGATACAGTCAGGGAATTTTTGAATAATTTGACTGGAATACTTGGAAAAGTTAGGGAATTTCAATCTCAAAAATATGTGGCCATCATGATATCTAATAATTGATTTTTTTTTTTTTTTTTTTTTTTTTTTTTGAGAAAATAAAATTTTGAAAAAAGAAAATAAAGTAATAGATTGTGATTTTCATTATTTTAAAAGCCGCATGTATTCATTTTCCATTTAAAAACGAGTGAATTAATTCCAAGTGTTATTATTTATTTTATTATTAAAATTAACATTTGTTTTATTTAAAAACTTTAAACACCTAAAGGAAGGATATGAGGTTTGTAAAATTTGATCAAGTTGCCAGTGATCTCATCAATTAAAAGAAAACACTAATACACATGCAACAAAAATAATGTTTATTGATACACCGCTTTAAGAAAAGGAGAGAAATTAATTTTTTTTCTTATGTACTCGGCTAGCACTTACATATGTATATGTATATATATTATACAGAGCAATTAGTGCTTAACTACACAACTTTAAACACACAACACATGTATATGTTTTTTTTTATTTACTAATTTATATTATGTTAATTAATTATAAATATGAATTTATTTTAATGATTAAATATTAATATTCAAAGGGTGGTAGTGAAGGTCAATCTTCAATGGACCCTCAATTGGAACGTCAAGTTGAAACGATAAGAAACTTGGTCGATTCATACATGAAAATAGTTACAAAAACTACTCGTGATCTTGTTCCAAAAACAATAATGCATTTAATAATCAATAATGCCAAGGATTTTATAAATGGAGAATTATTAGCGCATCTATATGCCAGTGGTGATCAGGTAAATTAAATTTTAATTCAAATAAATAAAAATTGTTGATTAAAAAGACTAATTCATTTATTGATATTAATTTGATAACTTTTAAGGAGGTTCGACCGAATCTAATGTAAAAAAGATTTTCTAACTTTAAGATTTGAAACTTAGTATGCATGTAAAGAAGTACTTTATCTATATATTCTCAAAATTTGAATATGATCCACCGTCTAGTTTTTTAGAAAAAAAGATTTAAAAATGACGTTTTTAAAGTTCTTATACACAAGCTCTGATGGCGGACAAGCTCCCGTCATGACTTGTTCGATTATTTTCATTATTAAACTCCAAAGTTTGAGAAATAAAAAACCACATGCCATAAACTTGAATATTTTTGGAATATGATAAGATTTTAACGATATAGTGTTACCGTTGTAGTTATTTAAATAATTCAAGTTAAACTTTATTATTTAATCTTGTTCATCGACAGAGATATATATTATTGAGGGTTTGGCAACATCGCAGAATTTTCATAACTATCAGAAGAATTTAGCAAACAAAAAAAATCAAACACTACTTTGACTCACTAATGTTGGTCGAACCTTCTTAAAAGTCAGTAGAGTCCAGTAGACCCAAAGCGATTTTAAACTTCAAAAAAGATATTTTACAATTTTTCGGATAACTCAATACTTACAAAAACATTTTCAAAATACCAATCACGATTTCTTCTTGATAACTTTCAAATTTATGATAAAAAATTTTTACTTCATTTACTAAAAAATTTATACTTTTTAGGTGATCAAATTTTGTTTATTGATTTTATATCAAAGCACATTTATTTTTCAAAAGTTATCCTTTTTTTTGTCGTAACTATTTAATAACATCTCTGTTAAATTTAAAGTATAAATGTTGTGTAGTTTTAATCCTAGGGATTCTTTGTGACTTTTATGATTTACGCTGGAAGTGTAACCGCTGGGAGATAATTTTGTTAATGAAAAAATAATATATATTTTTAGTCTTCTATGATGGAAGAATCACCAGAAGAAGCTCAGAAACGAGAAGAAATGTTGAGAATGTATCATGCATGCAAAGAAGCCTTACGTATAATTGGAGATGTATCAATGGCAACAGTATCAACACCCGTGCCACCACCAGTGAAAAATGATTGGCTTGCATCGGGTGAAAATCCAAGGTAAAGTAATAACATACAATAAATTAAATTTTAAAAACTCTACATAACAACATACAATTATAAAATTAAATCATTCACTGCCTTCTCCATACTGTTTATTATTTGTCTTTGCTACAAACTATCAAACGTCAATGAGACAGTTATGGGTAAGATCACACGTTATTTAATCCTGTTTTAAAACACCCATTAGTAGAAATCTTTCACAAATAATTTAGATTTTTTTTTTTTTGTAACACCAATAACAGTAAATCAAGAGTATATATTACAGTCGGACCTCGTTATAAGACTACGAGTTTTAAGACTTTTCCCTTCAATTTGTAAAAACTCGCTCAGAACGCTTCCCCACCAACAACCCTATAAAAATTTTGTGCCGAAACCTCGCTATAAGACTAACAAACAGTACGACTAAAATTAAGATAAAATGTACATACGTATAGATTGTAGATTAAGTAATTTGTTTTGATAAAGGAGTCTTAAAATTTCGTGGTTTCACATAATTAATTAAGAGAAAAGAACGACGAACTTCTGTTTATCTATAATTATAAATGCAATAGATTCATTGTATAGTAGAGTAGAATTAAATAGAATACATAAATAAAACACAAAAGGGTGATAGTCTTATAGCGAGGCTTGGGCGCAAACACTGTTAGGCACAATAGTGGGGGAACCTTAATTTTAAGCATTTTTTTCCCTGCAGCCCCGAACTAGTTTTATAACGAGGTTCGACTGTAATCAATCAGAAATACTAACATATATTTATTACTGTTCTAGATTATCACCACCATCACCAGGAGGACCGAGACGGGGTGTAACTCAACCTCCACCACCAGCTAGTTCACGAGCACCACCACCAGTACCAGCAGGTGGTCGACCGGCTCCAGCTATTCCCAACCGGCCTGGACCTGGTGGCCCACCACCATCACGTGGAACACCCGGGCTTCCACCTCCACTAATTCCATCGTGAGTATTCAAAAAAATTTATTTTATGTATATATATTTTAGAGTGAGTCAAAAAAATCGAATATTTTTTTTTTTTTTTTTTTTTTTTTTTTTACTCGCTACACAGAAAGATTGATTGTTAGGCACATTTAAAAACTTTCACCAAAAATGAGCTTTTAATTTCAATAGGAAGGCCCTCCGCAATACAGTTTTTGATTTTTTCTTTAGATCATTAGAAAAAAATTCATATCTCACTCATTAATTGAACGTACAGCAAAAAATGGTATACTTTTTTGTGGGAAGTTGAACGCTCTATAAAAAAGGTTTCTTACATTTTTATCGTAAATCTCACCATTTAAAAAATATTGAAGATTGAAAATTGATTATTTTAAGACTCATTTGTATTTTGCGTATGAATTTTTTAACTCGTAAACAAATAAGGATTATGAAATAGACAATGCATATTTCTCTAGGAAATTAAATGCTCTACAAAAATGGTCTCTTATGCTTAGCCGATTAAATTAAGCGTTAAAAATATATTCATCATCAAACTTTAATGCATACGGATCTTAACAGTTTTTAATAACTAATTTGGAAATTTTAAATTTAATTTATCAGATCTGAGAAAATTTATACAAATTTAAGTTTTTCCCAACAGAGAAATACTTCAAACTATATTTCAAGTTCTTTTAAAAAAAGAAATCGTACATAATTAATCGCTTATAGAGTCAATAATTCATCAATCTCCGAAAAACATAACGTTTTCCTTATGAATATATAATGAAACGTTTTAGTATTACAAAAAAAAAACAATATTTACAGTAGGATCTCGTCATAAGACCATTAGTTTCTCTTTCAAACTATCGTAATACTTATCTGGTTTGTAAAAAAGACAAAATGATAGTCTTATAACGAGGTCCGACTGTAATTAGTCATAAGAAAGTTTTTTATTTTAATTATCAGCTGAATTATAAATTTTTAGACGACTATTTTATTTTTATACGCAATTATAAAAAGTATTTATTTATGCAAGTAGAGTAATTTTTCCGATGTTCTTTAACAATTTGTAAAAACAAACGAAGATCAATTTTTTATTTCATTATAAAGTTTTTCGAAATAATGAATAATTGACTCTAAGCAACAAATGATGTACGATTTTTTCTTTTAAAAAAAACTTGAAATATAGTTTAAAGTATTTCTCTGTTGGGAAAAATTTTAATTTATACAAATTTTCTCAGAACTGATAAATTAAATTGAAGGTTAAAATAATCAAACTTCAATCTTCAATATTTTTTTTCTCGCCTCCGGACGGAAAGCGTCTTCGTCCCGCTGTGCAAAACGAAGTTGTCACTTTCCGCCTCCGTCGACGCGAAAAATAATATACACTCCTCGGGAAGTAAATAAGAAAGCCTCAGATCACATGTTTGTTGACCTCGGCTTCACCTCGGCGACAATTGCATGTGATCTGAGACATTTCTTACTTTACTTCCCTAGGTATGTAATATACTATACATGGTGAAAGTTACGATCAAAATGTAAGAAACCTTTTTTGTCGAGCGTTCAATTTCCCACAAAAAAGTATACAACATTTTGCTGCGCGATCAATTAATGAGTGAGATACGCATTTTTTTCTAATGGTCTAAGGAAAATATCAAAAGCTGTAATGCGGAGGACCATCCTATTGAAATTAAAAGCTCATTTATGATGAGAGTTTCTAAATGTGCCTAGCAATCAATCTTTTTGTGTAGCGAGTAAAAAAAAAATAATCGATTTTTTTGACACACCCTTTTATGTATATTTTTTTTTATCCTTTATATCACAAATGTCCACGTGAAAGCATAATAAATAATGTCCTTGATTTCGGCACTGTGCTTGATTTAAAAAAAATTTTTTTATTATATAATAATAAAAATAATAAAACATTTCGCGGGTCATTTTGGGTTTTGGTGCTAACATCACTTTCTATTGCAGGCGCCGACAATAAGTCTTCGCACTAACACAAGTCCTTTCTCTACTAATCAGTATACCCGTTGCATTTATCTAATCAACATTAAGATTTTGAAATTTCAAAAAAAATTGTAATAACTTTTTTTTTATATCCTATTACTATTTTTTTTGTTCTATTCAACCATTCATTTGTTCGCTACATTTTTAATTTTAATTGGGATAAACAATAATTAATAATAATAATAATGATTATTATTATTATTGTTATTTATATTATATATAATGGAATTTTACTTAATAATAATAAGTACAAAAATATATGTACAATAAACAGAGTTTATAAGTATTTGTTCCTATGATAAAAATTAGGTCCAGCGATACAAAATAATAATTATAATTAGGACCTGTTAGAAATATCATATGTTTCATTTATATATATATATATATGTACTTTTTTTCTTTTTTATATAATTTTTTTTTAACCCCATGATGAATTGCAAGATAAATAAAGTAGACGAAAAATGCTATTACAATACTAAAGCTTAAAAAATAATTTAAAATAAAAAAAAAAGTTAATTCACTTACTAACAGCATGACAGATTTAAAATACGAATTTTTTTCATAACTATTATTGCTTTTTTATAAAACGAAGTGCTTAAATTTTATTATTTATTATTATTACTTTTTTTTTTTTTTAATTACAAAAAGTACACTTTTTTTTTTCTTTTCAAAGAATTAAATATTTTTATTTATAATAAAAAAAAAATCATATGTCGGTGCCTGCATTGAGCTTGTATAGAATCTGTATATTTATAATATTTTATTGGCTTAAATTTTTTTAATGTTGTATTGCTCAATCTAAATCAAAATTCGATTAATATATATATATTAGGGTAATTAAAAAAAAACCGACTATTTTTTTTATTTCGAGTCTTGTGAAAATTTGTTGGCTTACGATGTTTCAAGAAGCCTCTCCAAAAATCAGCTCGCTAAAAAATTTTCAAGAGGTTGCCGACAATTTTTAGAAAAAAAAATATCAAAAATGATTGAAATTTGGATTTTTTACTTCTAAAATTTTTTTTTCTCGTGACAACAATAGTTTATATTTGTAAAATTATGTCCATGCTGAAAATTTCAGCCCAAAATTTAAATATTTGAACGACGCTCAAGAATTTTGAATATTAATTGATAATATGTAACTAATACTTTGAATTTTTTTATAATTCAAATATTGTCATTTCACTAAAATATAACTTCTGCATAACTAAAAATATACAGGACAGGCTTAAACAATAAAATTTGGTAAATTTTGAATAAGCAAAAAAACCTAAAAATTGAATTAAAAAATAAAAAAGTATGTAAATAACTTATTATTTATATTTCTCGGGTTATATTTTCATTCATTGTCATGCAAATTGATGGTGAAAAAATTGAGAAGCTTTATTATTAATATTCAAGGGTCGCTCGAAAACGTTCAAAAGACAGCACTCGGAAACATTCAAAATTCTTGAGCGAGGTTTAAATATTTAAATTTTAGGCTTAAATTTTCAGCGGAGTCATGATTTCACAAATATAAACTATTGCTGCCACGAGAAAGAAAAAAATTTAAAATAAAAATTCCAAATTTCAATCATTTTTGGCATTTTCAAAATTCGTGAGCGACCTCTTAAAATTTTTTATCGAGCTGATTTTTGGAGAAGCTTTTTAAAATAAGGTAAATCCGCAAATTTTCATAAGAGACTCGAAAAAAAAATAGTCAGTTTTTTTAAGTTCACTCTAATATATACATACATATATATAAAGAAAGAAACGATGCATTACTTTGGGTGATTTTACAGTGATAGAAAAAAAGCATAAAGTAAAATAAACACTCAAGATTACGAATTATTATAAAATAAATTTCTTAAAGCAATATAAATATTAAAATAAAATAAAAAATTATTTAAAAAAAAAAAAAAAAAAAAAAAAAAGAGCATAGCTGAAAGTTTATACGTGGTGTGTTTAGTCGAGGAGGTATCCAACAAAGAGTGACTCAAGCCGCGACACAAGCTGCTGCTAATGCCGCTGTGAACGAGCTGATGGATGCATTCAGGATCAAGTAAATAAACGCAATACGATGGCTTTTAACATAATTAATAAATGATTTAAAATTTTAATCGAAAAATATAAATGAACATAGTTAAAATTTCCACTTGTCGTAATAGACATGTTCTGCTAATTCTAATTTACATTTACGTATTACGGTAGACTATTCAGGGGAACTATTGAGAATGCACTAATACTTTATTTTTGTTTATTTATTTCATTTTTAATTTAATTTTTTTTAATTTTCTGTTCTTAAAAATATAACAAGTTTGCAAATAACTGCTATTTCTATTTGCATGTCTTCAAATTTAATTAATGGAGTAGGCTTCTTTTTTAATTTCGTTACTACAACTATAAATCCAAATAGCATTATATTTTCACAAAAATATGATTATTTAAATTTATTTATTTAGTTAATATCCTGAAAAGTCTACCAGATAGATAAACTTTAGTATTATTATCGTGTTTTAAATAATATTTACACTAATTGTGTTAAATAATTCCATAAGCATTTATTACAGTGTTATTAAAACACAAATTAAAAGGATGTATAAATTATTAAAAACAAAAAAAATTTATTGTAAAGAAAAAAAATAAATAATGCTGTCATGCTGTTAGACTTTCATGCTATAGTATATATAAATATATAAATTGTTCAAGTACATTACTAGAAAACAGTGTTGATAAACACTGAGAGCTACTATTCGCGTTAATCGGAATTTTATAATATTTTTGTTTTTATCAATCATGATTTTTTTTTTTACAATCATATTCTATTACATATACACAAATTTCTTCATATATTGATGTATTGTTATTGGAATTAATTCATCAATAGTTTATTTAAACAAAATATTATTAGAATATGTAATACATAAAACAGTGTTGCATTTAATATATTTAAACATACTTTAACTAATTGTATATGGGCATATATATAAATAGTTGGAATTAAATTAAATCAATAAAATTCAGTAAAAATAATATTTAATAAAAATAAAAATTAAATAATAAATTATTTTATTAATTCATACAGATTTTTTTTTTGCTGGGCCTAATATTTTTTTTATTGAAATCAATGATAATTTTACAAAATAAATTTTTTTTTTCATCCATTTAAATGTACATAAATTTCCGATTACGCATCAATGAATATTATAAAGAAATAAAAAAAAACAGATATAATTTATTTTCTGATGGAAAATGATAATAATAAATAAAAAAAAATAAATAAATGAGTGAAATGTTTCACTTTAATCAGATATGAATTATTGTAATGTTATTGTACAGTGAAAATTAGTACATCTATTGCATATATTCCATGCACTGGTATACCTGAGTTGATTAGATCGAATAGGAGAAAAAGACATTTAATAAAATAAATAATTACATTGCAAAGCTATAATTATAACGATAATTGTTGTTGCAAATTTACAATTACATTGTCATGTCCCACGTTTGCTAGCTGATAGTGTGCGTTGATATTAGTTTTTAAATTTTGACATTACGAGATATTATTTTATAAATAATAATGATTAAAAATGTCTAAGTAATTTGTAGGTACTAATTTTTAGTATGGGGCATAAAAAAAGCATATCAAGTAGCTAATTTTATGTGTATACTAATGCACTTTTTATTTTTATTTATTTTTTTATTTTTATTTTAATTAATATTTAACAACGAAAATCATTTTACTTTATTTAACAGGAGGTTATACTGAATTTAATTAATTAATTAATTATTTATAAATAAAAATGTAAAAATTTAGTAACATTATGATCTGATAAACCTTAGCAATAATAAAAGTATTAATTACGATTAAAAAAAAGAAACTTATTAATTAATTTATCAAATTAAATCATAACTTTTTTAAATGATATCAAGTAATACATCAAAGTATTTATTTTATTTTAATTTAAAATATTTTTAATTTAGTAGTATTTTCTTTTCTTTTTTTTTTTTTTTTAAACACTATAAATTTTTAGCTAAAATAAGCTGTGATATTTATTTTCGACTTGTCGTTATTTTATTATATTATATTCCGTATATAATGATAAATAAAAAAAAAATTTCAGTTTAACTTCCAGTAAAAAAAAAAAAAATAAAACTATGTTTAATAAATATAGCTATTACTTTATCATTATAGTTTTTCTTATTAAATTTAATTTTATAAATGGTGACATTGACAAGTCAATTAATCGAATATGAATTTAATAAATTTAATAAACTTAATGTTTGAATAAATAATAAAACTTTATGATATACATACACTTGCCTACTTTACATACAATAAAATAAAAAATAAAAAATTAATAAATATAAAATATGCAGTTGAAATTTTATGAGGCTGCAAACTCAATTAATATATTATTGTAATAGCTTCGTTATCATTGAAATATAATGCACTGAATCTATCACTTGCTTGAATAATTAACATAAGAAAAGAAAAAAAAATTATAAAAATATGTTTAAAGTTTAGTAGGTTATTAAATTCAAGATTTACTTAGTAGATATATAAATTTATACATATTAAAGTGATCGTAAAAATTAAATTTTTTTCAGGTACTCTTTAAAAAGTTTCTTTGCTGTATAAAAATATGAGGGATTTTTTTTTTAATTTATACCAAATGAAACTAACGCGTCACAAGATGATCAAAGTTTAATTTTCCATGAATCTGCAGTTTTTTTTAGAATATCTCCCAAAATATTCATATTCATAATTTTATTTATTTATTATTATTGTGCATATATTTATCATAAAAAAAAATTATTAAAAAATCATTATTTTAAAAATAATTCTAAAAATTTATCGTTAATGTTATCTGAGGGTGGCTTTAAGCTATATTTTATAAGGTTTTGATCAATTATTATAAAACACCTCGAAATATTAGGATTTTTTTTTTTGTTTTTTTTTTAAGAACTTTGTTTTTCCATTCTGTCATAATATACTACAGGAAAATTACTCGAATTGAAGTATTTAGGAAATAATTTTCGTAAAAAAATTTATGACAATTACTAATGATTTATCAGAATTTGATGTTTGGAATATTTTTGTAGGGATAAAGTTGATAGGATTTTATTGACTATATTTTTTTGTCTTGGATATTAAGACTTGTTACTTATAAAAAAATGTACCCTCAGGCAAAGAAAAAAAAATTTTCTTTTTCTCCACCCTAATATATATCTGTGTATATAATGATATATTTAAATCTTGAATTTAATAAAATTTTCCAAAATTGAATGACTAGATCTAAAAAAAATATTGTAGAAGATAATATTAACAGTTGAATAAAAAATTAGTAATTCAAGAGTATATATATATATATATCTATGAACATACATATATATTTATATATATTATAGTGATGAAAAAAATAGATTGTTAATGTAAAGGAATAAATTAAAAATTACTCGTTTGGTTTATTATTTTTTTTTTTTTTTAAGTTTTAAAAAACATTTCAAAATATTTTTTCTGAAAACAATGTATTTATTCATCGATAATGAAACACGCTTAGTAATTTATGGCAATGAAAAAAAAATAACTATTTCAAGCGATATAAACGCTTTCATTTGATAGCCTTACATTCCATGCACTGTGGAAGTTATTTAAATGTAATCAATCATTTATCAAATCGATTATAAAAACACGCGAAATAAAAGAGATAAAAAATATTTTAAATAAAAGGTTGTATTGTACGTGAAATTGTAAGTGATTTTATTATTATAGAGTTGATGAATACAACGGATAAAATGTTATCAGAATGAAAATATTTGAAAAAAACCATCATCGCCTTTTTTAAACGCGTATTATATAACGTTGATATTAAATAAAATGTAATAATAGCGAGATTTAACAACAATTAAACGTAGGATTATGGAAATAATTATAAGCATTACTTTGCAAAATCAGGTCATGCCTTGCTACGGAATATTCTCATTACGAGAAATTATCATCACTGTTTTTTGACAAGTCATTTTACTTTTTTTTTTTTTTTTCTTTTTTTGTACAATTAAAATTATTATAAATTGTTATTAAAATTACTTTAATCTTCTTATTGGTCTTTAATAAATTAAAATTTATATTTGTGAATTTAGTTATATAATTATTATTTAAAAATTCATAACACGAAGAATACGGACAAAATTGATTTTATTCAATATAAAGATATATATTTATGACAAATAAAAATAAAAATTTAAATAATTGAATCCTCTTTGAATTGAAAAATATAAAACCGCATATAACTTTATGTACTTATCAAATTTGTGCTGTTTAAAAGTAAAACGACTTGCCATACTTTTTATTGCAATATAAATGTGTACATAGAAAATATATGTTATAGAAGATATAAGTAAAATAAGAGATGAAAAATAACAAAAAAAAAAATAATAATAATAATAATAATAATTTAATCATTATGATGAATGTTTAAGTACGCATTTCTACTTGTAAATGTATTACCATTTCTTGAGTAGCACACTTGACTTTGTGACATCTATAAGACAGCGATTTTGAGTCTGTTTTTTGACATCGATAAGGCACCAAAATTTTGACAAAACAATCAGAAATTTTTGTCATAAAAAAAATATTTGCTCGAAAGACTTGACACAAACGGCGGCAAAAAGTAAATTATAAATAATTACCAAATAAGTCATCTGAACGACTCGTAAATTGAGATAACTTTTTTAAAACGGCAATAAGAACGCAATTTTTTTTATGACTCCTAAGACCAACATCTGTACATCTTATTTATATTAAACAAAAAGACTGAGACAAAATAAAATGTCTTATCTTTACACATCGTTATGACATCTTAAAATTGTCTCTGTGCTACTTGGGTTAGAGTAAAGAAATGTGAATTTGCATTCTATATTTTTATTCGTACCTATTTATAGTGATCATCCTTAATGTCCTTTTGTAAATTTTTTACTTTAAATTATCTGTTTTCATTTTTTGCATGGGATTTTTTATTTTTATTGCTTTTATGCTTGCGTTTGTTTTTAAGTAAAAGCTAGGGGTGTGCGAGTAGCGTTCGAATCAATTATTTTTCCACTCTTCGAAATTTGAACCAAATAATTAAAATTTTCAGTAGTTTCAAAAACTCGAATATTTAGTTCGAACTTCGAACATCAAACTCTTATTTAATTTTAAGATAAAGAATAAAAAATTTATTACAATAAGTAATGAATAATTCAAATTTTTTGGAATAATTCGAAAACTTACAAATAACTACGAATTATTTGGACACCCCTAGTAAATAATCTTCTTTTCTTTATTCTATATTATTTTCGTTTTTAATTTAATGCATCTTTGCTTTTTTTCTTCAATTTAAAAATTGATTTTTTTTTTTTATTTAAAAAATTATGTCAAAATTAATTTAAAGCTTTATTTCTATAAATATTTTTTATGTGTATCATTTAATTTATTTATAATATATATAAATATATTGTTATAGGCGCCCTGTACCCAATATTCCTCCCCGTATTCCTGATAGACCATACTCCGGCCGACTTAATTGAACTAAGGAATATATAATTTACCTGCCTAAATGCCAACATCGAGTGCTGTTTCAAGAATACCAACGAATACGATTAAATAAGTCAATTATTTAAGTTTAAATTTTCTTTTTAATTGAGAAAAAAAAAGAATTGTAGACATGAAAAAAATTTTTTCCGGCAGCTAGTTATTATTTTCACTTAAATTTAAAAATAGACATTATACTAAACCTCTAGTGATATAAACGTTAAAAATAATAAATGAAGAGAGTTACATAATGAAGACTGCAAGTAATTATAAATAATTCAGTGATTTTTTCCTTTTTTTTTGTCAATTATGTACAATTTTTTAAAATAACATCACTGCAGGATTTATAAGACAAGTATTATGGTATGCGATACTTGAATAATCAACTGAAAATGACTAATTAGTTGTGTTAAATACACGGATATATTATGGCTGTTTGTCAATTTTTTAAATTATCATTTATATTATTTTTTAAATTATATTAAGTAAGGTATAATAGTTAATTCAATAATTCACGATACATAGAATAGTTAATATTTAAATAATATTAAAAATGTACTTGATAGTAATTTACTATTTAGTATTGTCGACAATCACTGTAAATAAATACTTTGTATACTTATTAATAATTATTGTAATTATCTAAGCATTATTGTGGCTATCAGAAATTTAAAAATTAAAATTTTAAAAGATCAGTATTATAGCCATTTTTAAAAATAAAATAAAATATAATTAAGATTAACAATTTAAAAGCAAACCCAATTACCTCGATTGTAATAACGCTTATTTTTCATTAAAACGACGAATGTTTCTTTTTTTTTCTTTTTTTCTAATAACTAAGTTAAAAAAATTATAAGTGTACAATTTATATAAATAATTGTATTATATTTTCTATTGAACTTATTTCGATTTGTTGAAGCGTTAAGTGATTTACGCCACAATAAATCGATGATATTTAATTTACAGTAAAAAGAAAAATAATTTAATTTGTAAATTTTTAAAAATTATTATGAGCTGATGTAGATAAAAAGCGCAACAATTTTTGTATTAAAAATCAATTAAGTTTTTTAATTTAATATACAGCCAGACTGATTTAAATGATGAAAATAAAGAAATAAATAATTTTTCAAATTTAAAATTCGTTTTTTTTTCTTTTTTCCTTTGATTCAATAATAATTAGGGTAAGTAAATAAATTCCGTAAATAAATAATATTAATTAATCAAAATTCAATTTTTATTAAATTTTTGGTATTAAAAAAAGGTTATCTTACTTCTGTAAGCAATAAAGATATAAATTGAGTCATTTATTTGAGAAAAAAAGACCTTTTAGTTCCACGTCTTTTTGCGCACAAACTCACAAAAAAAGGCATAATATTCAATATTAATCAACCTCTATAACCTGTCAATTCGAATTTATCAATAATAAATTCAAAATTTATTATACATGTAAAACTACTGTACAGTTAATTTCTTTCAGATTTCAATTACTAGCAATAATTTTTTTAAATTAACAAAACTCAGTTATCGTTTATTTATAATTGAAACAAAAAAATCCGTAGTAATACCCATACTTACCCTATTGGTGTTTAAACATTTTCAACTCATTTTTTTTTCCAAATTTCTCTTTTTTTATTTTAAAACCATAGAAAAATATTTGGTAATTTGATTTTTAGAATATCAGATTTAGTTATTGATAATTCAGATATAATCCAAACTTTGAATATTTTAATGATACGACTCAAATTTCTAAAACAGCAAAAGGTACAACAAACTTTGCTGGAAAACCGGAAATTATCAGGTAATTTTGAAATCATCTCTTCGCGGCCACTCTCAATTAAATTTTGTATTACAAGCATTTCAATTGTAGTTTCATTATTTTAATAAATCAATTATTTAATATATAAAAAAATTATGTAATTTATTTTAAAAAATTTTACTTTTACTATTATATACAATGTAATGTATGTCATATACAATATATTACATAAAATACATTTTTTTTAATTGTATAAAATATCAAAATTTTTAAATGTAGAAGTACTCACTTTATAAAACAAAAACAATAGAAATCTTTATTATAGTCAATAGTTATTTTAATTAAATATTGGAGGACAATGTGATTTATTTTAGTCTTGATTTACTTGAGAGTCTAATAAATTTTTAATTAATCAGTTTTTTGATCAACCATAAAATTTTTAATGGCTTCTTGTGTTTTTTGTTGAAATTCTTCATTCATAACTTTATAAGCTTTTTCCATAAGAGAAGGTATATCATTTTTAGTCATCCCTTTTGTAGGAATAGGTGGCAAAATTGATATATAATTAACTCCTTAAATAAAGAATTTAAATAAGCGATAAAAATATAAATCATTACAATTATTAAAAAAAAATAATAATAAAATCACATTATTACCAGAATTAAATCGCTTCAAGTTATGATTAATGTAATAATATTTAGAAACTACAACAGGTTGAATAGGTATTTGTGAATCGATTGCAACGTGAAACGCGCCTTTTTTAAAAGGCATTAAAGTGTTATTGGAATGTCTTGTACCTTCTGGGAAAAATAAAACTCTTGCCTAAAATAATAACAACATAATTGAACAAATAAAGTATAAGTATTAAATGAATTTTTATGATAACAGCATCGAAACATCAAGCTTCAGTGTTTGTACAGCCAGACGAAACTAACTAATTTCAGTCGAATGTCGCGGACAAATATTAGCGAATGGGTAAATTGCAAATTCCTTCAGTCAGCGGGCAGAAATGAATTTGTTTCAACCCTTTGAAAAAATAAAATAATGCTACTATCCACAGAAAATCAGTTTTGCTCTTGATTTCAGCTCTGATACTAGTCATTTGTTTGTTAGCAATGTCAGAGTACTAATTTCATTTATTTAAGTAACAATTCTGACTTTGTGATCAAGTTTTATAAAAATGAGTGAACTTTCAGCTATCATAACCATTTTTTAATTTTATTAAATTAATTTTTTAAAAAGTCAAAGCATTAAGGGGAATGGCCACTGCGAAATTTCCAAAAAAATTTTTTTTTTTTATTAGATCAAAGTTTACATATTCAAAAATATGTATTTTGAGTATTATATGAAAATTCCGAATTTTTTTCGAGTTATAGTCATTTTTGTGACAGCGCGTCAACTGACCATTGCATTAACTAAAAACTTTAAACGTGTTTTTTTCGAAATTACTTTTTTTGAACTGGTCTCATCTGTAATTTGCATAAATATTCAGTAGCTAAAGTTGCGCGTAGAGGATTTTGAAAATTTTGATTTTTAAGATTTTTTTAAGGCTGTTTGAATAAAAAAAATGAGAAAAAAAAAAACGAAAAAATTTTTAATATGTCGCCATTTTTTTTCAAATCCAAATTTTCAAAATCCCTTACGTGGAACGATAACCACATGCATACAGATTATAACGCGGTTTGATTTTTTCGTTCCAGATAATCCGTTTTTGAGTTAGAGATGAGACCGTGGGGGAAATTTTTTTGGTGCTCCACAAAAATGCTTATAACTTTGTAACAACACGATATTTTTAATAAAAATTTAGGAGAATTATCTTCAATGTATACTTTATAAAACAAAAAAACCCGATCCCCGAATTCCTTTACTATCTCAGTCAAAGAAATTCCCGAAAATCACGTATTTTTTCGTTCCTCACAGCGGCTATCCCCCTTAATCGAAAAAAGGACAATGTAGTTGCAATTGCACCAAGATATAGAATTTTACAAAAATTACTTACAGTAATCAATTAGAAGTTAAACGAAATTTCTTGAATAAATTTTAATTTACAACTTTGTTGAAATTCATTTAAGATTTTTAAAAAGCGGGGGCACTGTCTGAGAATGCCCTTAACCATAAATTTTCAAATCACAATTTACGCTTACACTAATAATTGATCATGTCATTGGTCTTAAATTAATTTTTTTCTGACTGGCTGCTGATACTGAAATTTTCAATGCAGGTTTTCATAAAAAATTATGTGACACAAGATAAAACACGATTTCAGACTACGGGTGATATTAGTTTTCACTAATGGCTCGGGCAACCTTCACCCTAGTCTGAAGTCGTCTTGTATCATCCCTTGTCATAGAATACACTATTTTTTTTAGAAATAATTAGGCAATTATAAACCTTTCTTTTGTTTATTATTTCGACAGTTGAATTTACTTTATTATGAGCATTTGAATTTTTTCTATCTATAAATATCGTTCCCCATAACCATGAAGCAAGTCCATATGATCCTAAATATAAAACAGCTTTTTTAGCAATAACTGTGCAACGTTCAAGAACTGGCCATAGTTCTGCTAAAACTATAAAAATCATTTACATTAAATGAATAAAATTATAAATTTATTTTTTACTTTTTAGATAGATTTATATACTTACCAATAACATCTAAACAACTTTGATGATTGATAAGAATAACTGCACCAGTATCTTTAACAATATTTTCTTTTCCAATTAAAATAAAATTACACCCTATCATACGTGAAAAGTGTTTCAATAGCCAAGCCGGTATTCTGTATCAACATAATAATTTATTATTAAATAAATATTTATTTGTATTTAATCGTTATTACCAATTTATTCTTTTTTTTTATAAACTATAAATAAGAAAATATCTTACAATGCATTTCTCCAATCACCGGGACGAAATAACATTAATGGTATAGGCGTTGAAGCAAAAACAAAGCTACTAAATATATATGCTGTGAATTTAGCTCTATATCTCGCTGCTTCACTGACAGTACATATAATAACAAGTATGATAAGAAGAGCAAGTCCGATACTGCTACATGAAATCATTCTATTAATTAAAAAAAAAAAAAATATGTTCTTAGTTTATTATATTTTATTAAATTAACAATTATTGATTGCTACACGGAAAAAAAATAGGTACAGCGACAGAACTTTCATTTTACAGCAACAGGACAAATCCTGTGGGAGCAATAGGACAAAATCCTGTAGCAGCAATTTTAATTTTTTTTCAAAATTAAAATTGTTTTCAAATTTTGAAATTTCATTATACGGACAAAAAATTAGTACATGAAACTTGTTCCTTATCCTATTTATTCCACAGGAAAAATCCTGTTGCTCTCACAGGATTTATTCTGTTGCTGTAACATGAAAATCTTATTGCTGCAACAGCATTTTGTCCTGTTTTAAATTTTTGAAATTTAAATCTATTTTTTTAAATAAATATATGTTAATATATTCTCATAAACAAAAATTAAACATTTATGAGAGTATAGAATGACGTAGCCATATTAATATGATGAACTGCGACCTATGAAGTTGATATATATTTAAAAGTATATTATTTAAAACTCTTACTATAAAATTGATAAAATGTCAAGTTTTTATTATTTAATCATAAAATATTAATGGAAAGAAAAATTACTTACAATTTTATAACATATAGTTATTTTATTAAATGTGAATATTTTTATTTACTTTAAATATATTTCGTTGGTTTTTTTATTGCAAAATATATATTTTTTTAATTCTTTATGAAAAAAAATAGAGTTGTCTATATTATTAAAAAAGTAAGGAAAATTTTATTCCAATTATATCTTTATGATAAAATTGGCTATCGTGATTAAATTTGGTATCGTTAGAAAGATCTTGACTTGAGTTTTTGCAATTTTATGGTTTCAAATATTTTTATGTGATAATCAATTTCATATCTCAATTTTTCGGAATAAGTTTATAAGTATTTAAAAAACCATTTGAGATATCCAAAATTTGAAAAAAGATCCTTAAAGAGCATAAAATTTCCTAAAAGAAAGTCTTACCTCCCGAAACTGTACCGACAATATTTACAATTTTAATTTAACGGTGAAAATATAACTAAAAACGGGTATAGTGGACCGTCCACGCGCGTCGACAGAATCAGTAGTATGATCAAAAAAAAATTATTTTGGCTGATTAAATATGAATGTTAAGGAATAAGGAACATTACGTACTATCTAAACAAATGAATAAACAATAATCTGCCCACAGAAAATTTTTACCCCAATATTTTAATTAACTATGTTGTTATTAATTAGTTAAAGTTCATCTATTGTAAATAAACATAAAAACCCTGATTATTTTTAAACTGAAAAGCCTAGATTTTCTTTTACTTCTTAGAGCTATTTTTGAAAGAATTTAAAAAAGATCTCCGTTGAGAAAATTAAGAAATATTGATTTTTCACTTCTTTATTAACAATCTAATGCATTGAAAAATGAATAATGTAATTTTTAGCACGCTCCAAAAATTTCATTTATGTTTTTATCTGTTTAGGTTATTAAGCACTGAAAAAAAAAAATTTGTTATCTTAACAAAAGTCAAGATTACACATTATTTGTTAAGATAACAAATCTACCTTGGTCAACGCAACGAAGAAACATTTGTTATGTTAAGTAAAGTGAAGTTACCGTTATTACAAATGACATGTGTTAAACTAAAGATTAAATAAGGTTTTAATAAAACTTCTTGACTCGAGAAAATTTTACTTCACCTAACATATTATCGCTTCTCGATATATTCTCTTGAGTCAAGAAAATCACTTCTTCAAGGCGCTCGCCTTCAACTACACTTAGACATATTGTTATATTTTTCAAAATAAATAGCGTTTAATATTTTAGCCATAATTTATAAACACAATTTATGTCCAAAATCAAAAACTCGTGATAAATTCTTAATGATATTGTTTACCTAATTAAAGCACTAACTTCTATGCTTATTCAAAAAATTTTTCCTCAACACATATCATTTGTTACAACAGCAAATTCACTTTACTTACCACAACAAGTGTCACTTCATTGCATTAACCAAGATAGTTTTGCTATTATCACAAATAGCTGCGTAATCCTGACTTTTGTTATTGTAGCAAATTTTTTTTTTCAATGAAATATTAATTAATAATTTAATATAAAATTAATAATTTTTAGGACGTATGAGAACATTTGTTGCAATTAGCTTCAATTATAATAAAATTAAAAGTTATTAATGAGTAAATGATTTCATAAACAATTTAATCCACAACATATTTAATAAATTTACCAGTGACTCTCGGGCAGTCACGTAGGGACTATTGGTGGCTCGTTTATAATGTATCTGAAGATCGGAACATTTTTCGGGGAACGAAAAAAGAAAATTGGAAAGTAAATAATCTACTGGATGACTAGATTTCTAAAATTGTTTATATATAGATGCTGGTATGTCAGTCGAAAATAGCACTGACTTCCAATTACCCCTTAAGTCACCTTTAAGCAGTCAAATTACATAAATTTTTTTCGTTTTCGTTGCGCAAAAACGTTCCGATCTTCAGGTACATCGTTTATATTAATACAAGGTATTTTTTAAGTTTTGTTAAACTTTGAATAATTTTACGAGAAATTCTAAAAAGTATTGAAAAATGATGTACCTGAAGATCGGAACGTTTTTCGCAGAAGGAAAATATTAAAACAAAATGAAAAGTAAAAAATGTACTGGATATAGATTTCCAAAATGTTTCGCGTAAATGCCTATATGTCAGCTGAAAATTACAGCCACCCCCAATTATTCCTTAAATCACCTCAAGCAGTTGAATTACGTGAATTTTTATCATTTTCGTTGCGCGAAAAACATTCTGATCTTCAGGTAGATGAAAAATGTATATTTATATTATGAAACAAAATTTCTTAGATGGTTTATGTTAAAAAATATAAGCAACTAGTAATAATGTTTTATCTGTATTCGTCATTCAAATAAAGATGATTATTTCTACGCATGTTTTGAATTTTACTATGTCATACTTAGTTAAAATGCCGCTCTAAATTATGTAATGATATGTATATACTTGTCCTAAATGCTAAAATCTAACCGATAAATTAATGTATCTTTTGCATTGTTTCGCTTTTTTTCCTTTAAACTAATTAATATTAATGGCTTGGTAGCTCTATACGTGTTAAAAATATATTTTGTATGATAAATACGGCGGACTTGTTAAGATATGATAAACATTTTTTTTTGTGTTGCAAATTTCAACGAGAGTTAAAGTCTAGTTATTCATTTTTATACTAAACAATACATTCTGTTCTATTTAAACATTTATCATCGCTGATTATATATTGATAAACATCTTATTGAGAAAGTAATAGATATCCCTGATTTAAAAAAACGATTCGAAACGATTTGCAATGTTAAATGCCCACAAGAAGGGTGATTCAAAAGTATTCAAAGTATTAAAAGCATTAAGAAGTATTAAAAAATTTTTTTTTCCAATCGTTTTTAATTGATTGTTTTAATAAGGGATAGAAACAAACTTACTTCTGAGGAAACTATTTATATATATATTCTCTATGAAAATTTATGAGAGTCTCGTGGATTCCATAAGGTTATTTAAACAGAGCATAGTGATTTGTAGATATTGATATTTGATGACTACTTTCATTAAATTAACTTAGATGAATTGTTTTTGAATTTTTTATGATATTTCATGTTCTATAATAATAATTAATTCGAAATAAGTTCAAAATCAACAAAATTAACATTTACAAACTTTAAAAATATTATTTATTTAATTTATAACTAACTAATTTACATTATACTTCAATTGTTTTAAAAATTTTATTATTATTAACATCGATACATCGAAATCCGTAATTAAGTAGTTTTTCAAATTTTTGTTTGATGTTATTATTAAGCATATAAACGGATTTAGAGAGATCAAGCGAAAAAGATTCTGTGAATGTTGCCATCTGAGATAGTAATGATTATTATCTCGGATAAAAATGGTTACCATCTCTGGTAGGAAAAGTTAACACGAAAAAATGACAATCATTCAAATGTAAAAACGAAAATAGTTACTTCGTTAATATGGGAGATATTACCACTTTTTTCAGCTTGTATAATTTGTTAACCACAATTTTTAGTTAATAAATAAAATAATTTCATTTTTTATTATCCCTGATTAAGAAAAATGATTTGCTCCACGTAAAGTGTATAATATCTATATATTACTCGATTCAAATTATTTTAAATCATTTCAAATTGTTTTGAATCATTCCAAATTATTTTTCTTAATCAGGGATACAATAATGCAGACAATTTTTTTTAATTATTTGAAAAGATTATTTAATTTAGTTCGTTTCATAATAAATCGTTCATTAATGGCAATACCAGCATAATTTAAAAAACGAAATCACATATATTAATTCATTGATACGAATCAACCTAACTTTTAATTATCTTTATCTAATTAATTAACTTCGTTTTTTTTTCTTTGGAAAGACTCCCAGACACAGTTAGCATTCTTTAAAATTTTTATCGATATTGACAGTAATTTTAAACTCAGATTGTGTCTAAAAATGTCATCGTGTAGAGGAGGGATACTTGATCTCTTAGAAAAAAAAAAAAAAAAAAATTATCTAGTCATCTCACTTTTTACGTCTCTGTCGAATCTTTTTTATAAGCTCTTGGTTAAAAAAAAAAAAAAAAGAAAAAAACAAGTTAATCAAAGTCCATATGCTTGACAATTATGAGCTGTATATAATCTAAGTGCAAACATGATGAAAAGTTAAAATTTATCATTATTATTATAAGATTTGATTTATTTCACGATAATGCGAATTTAAAATTACGTTTGCAGAAGAATTTTTAATTACGTTTGTAGACGAAATTTTAGATATGCAAATACTCTCTTTCCCTTTTTTTCGTTTTCTTTCTTTCTTTTACTGATAAAACAAAGTACTTTAGTAGGAGTTTTAATAATTCATCTTTATTCAAAATGTACACAATTTAAATATGATTACTATATATTATTAAAAAATAAGTATCGTAAAGCACTGAAAATTTAAACGCAACAATTTTGAATAAATTGTAGCTTTTGAAAGACAAAAAATACTGATATAATTTGCTATCCAGAAGATATATATATTTTTTTTAGAAAGTTGTTTTCTTACAAAGTATTTTTTCATAATTATGATTAAAAATTATGATCAAAAAGTAAGAAAAAAAAATATAAATATAATTTTTATGTTCATTTTAAATGAAAATCATTGAAAAATTATTGTTTATTTTATGATTAAACGAGTGTGAATGTAGCAGACATCAGATATATTTAAAATTATAAATAAACAGTAAATAATTTAAAAAATAATATTTATAAAAAATACACTTATTAATTTAAATATTTTTTAAATATGCATTTGATTAATTATTTACTCTATTTATAATTTTAAATTAATCTAATGTCTGTTACATTCTCACTTATTATGATTAAATATTTCTTTTTTTTTTGTAAAAGCTAGATGAAAGCGTTTCTCATAACTAATGATTTCAAATTCAGTTATTAAAAAAAAATCTGAACTATTGAGCAGTTTTCAAGCTTTTATGACTTGTCATTTGTTATATTACATTCAAGTCTGCCGCGCTATTTTGTTGATTCATCATAATTGTATTTGTCAAATTTAAATTAAATAAAACCAGTATATATTATTCTATTGTCATTTAGTTAAAATGAATAATTCAAATATTTATCAATTCATTATGAATTAAAGTCAATTATTTTTACTCAAATTAATAGTTAAAACTTATTTTTTTTTGCGTTTAATTTAAAAATATAAGTAAGATCAAATATACTTTTTTCAAATTTATACCATATTGTTAATCTGTATTATGATAGATAATTATAATTATTATTTATGCGATCAGTTGTTTTTTTATTAAAAAATTTATTGATAATCTAATATAATTACTAATTTAATTGTGTATTAAATATATACATATTCCGCTTGTAGTTTTTATAAAAACGTTTACTTACGTTTATATTTATTATGTTTTATTATCGACAAGCACTAGAATAAAATAAATAGAAAATAAATAATTAAAACAGTCTGACAGATAAAAACAATTGCCGCTAGTAGACTGTTGTCGCCAATTACAATTACAATATATTAAAGATGACACACGTGTTAACTAAAAACTGTGTTATTGAATTGCAATCGGTGTTTAAAATCTTTAAGAATCATCACAATAAATTTCCGTGGATAAACGACCTCTAGTTGCTACTATATTAAATAAAAGACATTATTGAAAGCGGGAATTTTAAAATACAGGATTAATTTTTTTTTTAATATTTTTAATAGTTTTAAAAAAAGTATTTTTGACTTTTATTTCAATATGATAAAAGTTATTTGGTTTTATAAAACAAAAATTATTTAAATTTTTAAAAAATAATATAATAATTGACAGATTATAAAACAAAAGGTTTTACAGAAATAGAATTTCAATATTTTAAGTTAAACACAAGTATATCTAAGGTTATAGTTGTATATATATGTGTCGATAGTGCGTTTGGCAGGGATTGATATGTCATGATACATAACAATATTATAAGTGTCTGAGGACACAAACTGTCACCTGATTTACTTAAACTTATTTAAAATATTTAAATAATTAAACAATAAAATCTATAACCTTTAATAAAATTAATTGTTTAATTTATATAAAATGCATATTTATTATGTGGAAAAGTATTTTGCGTGTTATCATTAGTTTGATAAAAAAACAAACAAGTTATTCATTGATATGACGAATATTGTAAATAATTAAAATATTTAGAATCGAAAAAATAACCACTATAATATGCAGTTTAATTGAGACGAAGAAAAATATAAATAAAGAATATGTAATATCATGAAATATGTGGAATATATTTAATTTAATTAATTATTTGAGTATTGAATTATGGCACAAAAATTATACCTTTGGAAAGGTACAGAAAGAGTAAATTTAATATTTGGTGATGAACCTAATGGTATTATTAAAAAATTGGTTAATATCAATAATCATATATTTGTGTCAACGACAACCTATAATATTTATTGTGGCCAAGTTATTGTTCTAGAAGATCAATCATTATCTGTAACACTTAAACGAATTGATTTTTATGCTGTTGATGTTGCATCAAATTCGAAATATTTGTTTATAGTTGATGATCATGGCCATGTATTGACAGTGGACCCAAATAATTTGCAAGTTATCGATAAAATTATTATAAAAGACGAAATTAAAATTTGCAGCCATGGGTATGTTGTTTTTATTTTATTGTAATCTAAAAATATATAAATATGTTTATTACAAAACTAATTTTGTTTACACTCCAGTCAATCTAGTAAGACTAAAATTCTAAAATGATACCAATAAATATGGTCGAATTTATTTTTTTCATTAAGAATTTATTATTTTATAAATTCTGTTATTTTTATACAAAAATTTTCATTTTTTTCTAAATATAGTTTTTTATCAGAATTTAAAAACATTGAGATGAATTACCTAACAAATTTAAACAATATTTTAATTATTTCAGTTGGGTTCTTATTGAATCAACATAAAACTAATGAAAAATATTTTTATTTATAAGTATTCGTTTTAATATATGTGTATATTATATATATTATATGATATATATATATATATATATATATATATATATATATATATATATATATATTAGGGCGGTTGTTAAAAATAAAATTTTCTCAGGCGCCCCATAAAAAGCTTTTTTTTAGTGAAAAAATACGTGGGGAGTTTGGTTTTTTTTTTTTTTTTTTTTTTTTAAATAAAAAGAACACGTGCCGAAGGACGATCAAAGTTCATTTTTCTATACAATCGCGTTTTTCTTTTAAATATCTCTTGAAATATATCTTGAGATTAAAGAAAAAAATCAAAGGAACTATTTTGTAGAAAATCAAATTCTTGACAAAAAAGGTCATATTCATTTTTGTTGTAATATGTGTATATAGACAACTTCGTAACTTGTAACGTATCAATCATTAATTCTTGTCATAGTTTCTATATACTTAGAAAAATGTTATTTTCAACATTTGTAATCCTTAATACGCTCAATTCATAAGATTTAAAAAAGTTTTTTTTTAAAATATCTATATACTTTAAAGTTAGTCTTTTATCGGTATAAATTAAAAAAATTTTCGGTTTTTATATGAAGATTTAAAACCACATACAAATTCCGAACTTCTTACAGATAGTCCTGAAAATTTATGATTGTGAGTTTTTAATAGTTGTGAAAATATTTGTTAGATTCAAAACGAAAAACATGCAGCGAATGCAACAAATAATTGATGCATTAATAGTCCAACTACTTAACAATTTTATTGCACTGTGAATGATATGAACCCATGAGTTTTCTCATTGATAGCTCCTATCTACACTTCTTGCAATTATCTGCTGCATACATCGCACGTTTTCATTTTAAATCTTACAAGTATTTTCATAGCTATTAAAAATTTTCAGGACTATCTGTTAGAAGTTCGGAATCTGTATTTGGTTTTAAATCCTCATGAGGCTCAGAGAAATTATTTTGTACTTTTTAGTCTGTTTTAAAATGCGGTATATTAATAATTTATTTTATTTCGATAATTATTTTCTGATTCTTAATATCGTATGTATGAAATTTTGAAACCAATTTTAAACACCTTGACAAGATAGTGACAGAGACATGCGACAAATTTCAGGTTTATTTAAGTTCCTTTTCACCTGATCATGTCCGAAATAGAAAATCATTATATCTACCTACCAATAATATATCAAACTACTTAATTGTTTTTTTTTTTCTACAAAATAAAATTGAGAAGCAAGCAAAAATCATTTTTTATAAGATCTATACTTAGAAAAATTGAAACAAATTAAAGCCAGATAATTTTTAATTAAAAATTTTAAATACATGACTATTCATGATATTGGAGGTCCTAGTCGTCGTATCCTTTCCATTTCCTTCACTGCATTTTGATTACACGGTGTTTGTTTATCTGTCATTCAGTTGTAAGCTATATTCAAGAATATAACTCATACAGAAATTAGTTTTAAATTGATTATAAAAGTTTTCACCGGACAGACAAACAAACGAATACGAATTTTTTTAACTACTTTCCAAATTTCTAGTCTCTTGCTCACCGGGAAAATAGTTTAAAATGAATTATAAAATTTCACCCGAACAGACACACATGAAAGCGAGTTAATAAAAACGTGCTAAAATCACCGTCTTTTAGGTACACTGTTAAAAATTTTCTTTAAAATTTAAAGCGAGTTATTTAACTTTTTTAACAAGCTCAAACCAATTAGAAATATAAATATAATTAAAATTTAACTTATTTGCATACTTTATTTTTTACATTACTTCAGATATCCACGTCATAAGTATTATAAAAACGAGCAACCTACAGTTTACGTAACTGCTCAAGTATTACTACCAAATTTATAAAATATGATCTGAAACTAACTGTTTATTAAAATTTATACTCTAAAATTAACTCTAGAACCTTTTGTTTATTCTTATTATCATTTAAATTTAATGAAACAAATCATATCATTAACTCGCAAACATTGATTTCGATGATTGTATAATCATGGGATTCTTGGAAAAAAAAAAAAAATCAACACACGGTCAAGTTTTTTTTATTACTCGTCTAATATATATTTTTTCACTGATACCCAATAAAAATTGTTTAATTTTTATAATCATAGAAGACATGACATAGACTAAATTTTTCTTATTTTCTATTAATTATATATATAATAGTGATATATACTCAGTCACATTGAGTGACAGAATAATTAGAATATCAATTTATTTGAAGAAAATAAATACGATCGTATTTTTTTCCCGCGTAATTTAAATGTAATTCGAATGAAATAAATAAATTTATTTATCCCGATACTTGACAGTAAAAAAGAGTTTAAACCATGAAAAGGCCCAAATTCAAGTCATGACCTTTTTACTGATACCATTAATAACATTAACATGTTTTATCATATAGATATGTCAGGAACAAAATCACAGAATCACCTACTGAAAAATATTAAGTTAGACAATTTGCTATGATAAAATACCCAGTACTTGAACATCTCTGAAAATAGGACCAGTACTTGAACAAATTTATATAAGTTGAATTATTTAAAAATTTTAGCGTTAAATATAAGAAATCTTTGTATTGCAATATTCTTTGAAAATTTAGGAAGTAATTGCAATAAATATTTTCTCATTTCATACCGAAATAATTATAATTTTATTGAATTTAATACTACTATACAATGAATGACCGATTGATGTTTCTTTTCTCATAAAAACGATTCAAAGTGATTGAATAAATAACCGGCATAAATTACCGGTATAAATATTTTTAGTAAAAAACATGCTACCAGTACATAAAATAGACGTTCTTAAACATAATACATTTTTTACGAGGTCAAAAATTTTGTATAAGTAACATTTGCTTTGTCGATTCAATTAATTTTTATTTGCCAAAATCATGGTTAAATAGATTTTACTTTGAAAACTGTTCAAGTACTGGATACTTTATCTTAATCAGAACGTCGTTTTCCTTTACAACTACATTTTAAATACGAGAAATTTTCCAGCAACACTTGAATAGACTCATAATTATCACAAATTAATTACGGTTTTTATAAAAAAAATTAACACTGTAATTCAAAAAGTTTTTAAATTTAAAAAAAAAAAAAAATTAAATAAATTATCTAAACATCAATTAATAATAAACAAAACTTTTATTTTTGTAATCATTAATTCCAGATATAAACAAGAAAATGAAACAATAAGAATAAAAAATATAGCAATAAGTGACACTGCGTCATTATTTGTAAGCGAAAATGGGCAATTATGGGGAAGTGGAGATCAACCTCATGTTGATATAAAAACTCAAACGCCAAAAAAAATAATATTTTTTGATGGACGTACAGTTTCTTTGGTAGCGTGTGGTTCAAATTTTAACGTTGTGGTTGCTAGAAAAATTTCAAAAGTAATAAAAGACGATACAGATAGTGAAAATGATATTGATGAAGTATTTGTAAATTCTTGTCCACAGTGTTTACATAATATAATAACTCCACAGAGTTTAACATCCTCAGATACTTGTGTTCTCCATCCTGAAGATAATTCAGTTACTTCAATAAGTCCTGTATCATTTAGTATAAAAGGTCGTAATTCAACTCCAAAATCAACAATTGGTAATAAAACATTTATTAATAATATTGAATCAATAGATAATGATGATAAAGAAAAAAAAAATCCAATTTTTATCAATACTGAAGCAGCAAGACAATTTTTAACACGACAATTATCATGGGTTTCTTCTTATAGTAATAGTAATAGTAATAGAGAAGAATATGAGTACATATCTAATCCAACTGGATTAATAAAACAAAATGTTTCTAGTATGGCTAATTTAGTTTATGAAGGAGTTAAAACAATGGGAGATAAAGTTGTAACATTATCACGTCACGTAAGTGGTAGTTCAGATATTAATGATTTACGTGATGATACAGGAGAAGAATTTGATCATATTGAAGATGATAATGATAAACCTACTGCCAATAGTTTAGCCCACAGTTTAAGATGTGAAGAATTTCCATGGTCATCAAGTACCGCGTCTTTAGATCACGAATTATCACAGCAAGGATTAATTGAACGTATTAATTCATTAGTTGATGCTGGAAATAGTATACTTGGAACAGAATTATGGACATATGGTGATATACGTTTTGGTCAATTGGGAACTGGTGATATTATTAACAGAGCTAAACCAGTTTTAGTTAATAAATTACACAATACTGGAATTAAAAAAATATCGTGTGGTTCATATCATGTTTTAGCATTAACATTAGATGGAAGAATTTATGGATGGGGTAAAAATGATTGTCATCAAGTGGCTCCAAATGAAATAAACGATCAAAGCTCACCACAATTAATTAATTCTGTTATTAATAATTATTTTAATAATAAAATACGTGGTAAAGATTTAGCTGCAGGTAGTCGACATAGTTTAATAAATTTCGACAATAATTTATTTTTTATCGGAAAATCAAAGTAAGTTAAATTATTTAAGGTGAAAACTCCTCATACCCGGTCACTTTTCATTAGAGTGAGATTAAATTACTCAATATAAATTAATAAATAAAATGAAATATCATATTTTTTTTTATAGTTATTTTTTGTAGTTTTAAGTATTAGAATAAAATTTTTGTTTTAAGAATAATGTTGATAATTATTATTAATTTTTTAAATAAGGTCTTTGAGTGTACCCATAGTCGCTCACTAAAAGTTGCCATGTACCATTACTCGATCAACACATGGCCCTATAGTCGCTCAAAGACAATGTCAATTAAACTGTCATAAGTTTATTGATTTGGAAAATAATTTATCAATTATATTACTTTATTCTTTCATAATATAAAATTTCATAAATTTTAAAAATGTATTTAATAAGATATAGTTATAACAATTTTTAAAAAATTTGACGTAACTAAATTTAATCTAACGAATTAACGTCAAAGTAAAAAATGTCCGGCTGAGCGCGATTTTGGAAACAGTCATTTAATTTGAATTTATAATCTATTATAAAATAATTTGATACATGATATTTTAATATATTTAGATTCACAAATAATTATTTATCCATAACAATATTTTTAGTTGTGCTTTTTTTTCACAAAAATTATAAAAAAACGCTTTAAACAGTTAAAGTGATCGACTAATGATACTGAGCGGGTATAGGGGCTTTTACCTTAATTTATTGTTGTTTAATATACTAATTTGATTTATTATTTTGCAGTAATGTCAATGAAGTTGTTAAATTAAATATATCTGATGATGATTTAAAATATTGTATCAAGTTTATATCAAGTTCTGGTGCATTTAGTTGTTGCTCAATCATAAATCAAGAGCTTAGTATAGTGATTAATGATTTAACGAATGAAGAAATTTTATTAGAAGAAATGATTATTGTTAATCAATATTTGATTAAACCATTTCAAAAAAAAAGTAATACTACACAAGAATCAAATGCATATAACACATTATGCCATTGTTATACAGAATTAATGAGTTTTATAGCATTAAATGTGTCGAGTCTATGTGATTTTTCTAATTATATTTGTGAAGCTTATGAAGTTACGTTAGTTGCAAATGTCGATGAGTTTATAACAGTTTATAAGTATTATTTGAATGCCATTTGCGATATTACATCACTTGGTGGATTTGTACATATAGCAAAAATAATGAATGAATTACCATTGACTGTTGTACGTTTGTTCAAAGATAAAGTTGTTATTAAATCGAAACAAATACAAAATGAAGATTTAATTGTAACAGCGTTGCAACATCCTTTGCAACAATTAAATAGGTAATATAAGTAATAGGGTGGCCCAAAAAAACCGACTATTTTTTTTTCGAGTCTCTTATAAAAATTTATTGGCTTACGATGTTTTCAGAAGCCTCTCCAAAAATCAGCTCGCTAAAAAATTTTCAAGAGGTCGCTCACGAATTTTTAAAATATCAAAAATGATTGAAATTCGGATTTTTTACTTCTAAATTTTTTCTTTCTCGTGGCAGCAATAGTTTATATTTGTAAAATTATGTCGATGTTGAAAATTCCAGCCCAAAATTTAAATATTTAAATGGCACTCAAGAATTTTGAATATTAACTGATAATATGTAACTAATACTTTGAATTTTTTTATAATTCAAATATTGTCATTTCACTAAAATATAACTTCTGCATAACTAAAAATATACAGGACAGGCTTAAACAATAAAATTTGGTAAATTTTGAATAAGCAAAAAAACCTAAAAATTGAATTAAAAAATAAAAAAGTATGTAAATAACTTATTATTTCTATTTCTCGGTTATATTTCCATTCATTGTGATGCAAATTGATGGTGGAAAAATCGAGAAGCTTTATTATTAATATTCAAGGGTCGCTCGAAAACGTTCAAAAGACAGCACTCGGAAACATTCAAAATTCTTGAGCGAGGTTTAAATATTTAAATTTTAGGCTTAAATTTTCAGCGGAGTCATGATTTCACAAATATAAACTATTGCTGTCACGAGAAAGAAAAAAATTTAAAATAAAAAATCCAAATTTCAATCATTTTTGGCATTTTCAAAATTCGTGAGCGACCTCTTAAAATTTTTTATCGAGCTGATTTTTGGAGAAGCGTCTTAAAACATCGTAAACCAACAAATTTTTATAAGAGACTCGAAAAAAAAACATAGTCGGTTTTTTTGGGCCACCCTAGTAGTAAGTAATTTTATATCTCTACGAGATAATATACATTAATCAATAGAGATGTAATCAAATTAGACTTGAAATATCTTATAAAATAATAAATAATAATAAATTTAAAAAATTTTTCTTTCAGATACAAAGTTATGATATCAAATTTAATCAAAAGTAATGGTACAAATATGGGTATTGAGAGACTTCAAGAAGCTTTAGTTAAGTGGGAAAAATTTTGTGATGACCGTGAAAAACGTCAGAGAGAAGCAGATCAAACAAAAAATTTTTGGGAAAATTCTGGAAAATTAATTGACCTTCTCAGATCACCTGAGCGTCGTTTGATACGAGAATCCCGATCACATCCAATTTCTCTTTTCAATTCTAGTAGATTTTCATCACATTGGTTCATATTGTTAACCGATTGTTTTATTCATGTAATTGGAACATCACATACAGTGCATCCATTACCTACTTTATGGATTGAACCTTTAGCTGATACTGAAACGTTATTAAATGCCATATCAGTAACAGCACCAGAAGATAATTTTATTATTTACACTAGTACTGCTACGGAACGAAATGAATGGTTACAATCTTTGCAAAATGCTATCAAGAATAGTCTGCAAAAAGTTGTTGGTCATACACCGCCAAGAGATCGTACCAGTACTTTTGTATTTCTCAAGCATCCAGTTTACAAAGATGCTAAATATTCCGGTATTTAATAATTATTATTTAACTTATTGTTGTTTATCTTAAATAATTTATATTTGAAATATCACTTTATCAGGTCGATGGTCGAATGGTAAACCTCATGGTTTTGGAAAATTGGAGTGGGCTGATGGAAAATTGTATACAGGGCAATTTTATAAGGGAGTTATCAACGGTACTGGAAAAATGGAAATATCTACCCAAGGTATCTACGAGGGCGAGTGGAAAGATGGTCAACAAAACGGCTATGGTTCATTCAAGTAGGTATTTTTTATTCTATTATATGAGTAAATCTTAATGGTGACTGGAGTCTAGGAGTCCTAAGACAATTTTTAACTCCATATTTTTATTTCTAATTATTTAAATTTTAAACTCAAAATATTTTAATAGCTATTCAGTCTTTAAAAAATCTACAAGATTTCTTATTTGTAGAAAATTTTTAGCGATATAAATAGATATCTCGAAGTTTTTCGAATAACTCAATATTTGCAAAAATGTTCGCAAAAATCAATCAAGCAGTTTTTATTTACTAAAATAATTATATTTTTCGGGATGTTAAATTTTTCATTGATTCTTTTACAAAATACATTTATTCTCCAATAACTTTCCTCAAAATTTAGTTAAAAATTTTTTAAATTTTATTTATTTTTTTGCATAAAGTCACTTTTTTTTTTCCATATCTAAAAATGAAAATTTATGATAAAAATGAATACCAGCTATTGTTAAAATGTTAAGGAATATCTCTAAAAAATTTCAAATAAAAATATTGATTAATTTCTAAAGCTGATCAATGACAAGTCTTGTAAACCTCCTTGTGACCATTATGATTCGTGTCGAAAATGTGAATATGTTCAAACATCATATATATTTTTGTTATAATTAAATAAAATAATTATAGGTACATTAACGGTGATGTTTATGATGGATATTTTAAAGATGGATTACCTCATGGCCATGGTGTAAAAAAAGAAGGACATTTTATGGCATCTGTGGCAACTGTTTATATTGGCGAATGGATGAATGGTATGAAATGTGGATATGGTGTCATGGATAATATTCTGACAGGTAACAAATTGACTTAGGGATTATTTTTGTGTCATTTTGTTGAAAGAATCTTTTTTAAAAGTCATTTATAGAATAATTATTGACATAGCCCCTAATATTTATCAATGCTAAACAATAGCTATAAATATAAAACTTCTGATTAGCTTCACATAAATTACAACATATCAAATATTCAGCAATTTGTACCAAAAACTGATTTCTAATAAAAATGCGCGGTGCCCGTAATAATTATTTTTAATATTTTTAAAAGACTAAAAAAGACATCCGTGCTATTATTTTTTTTTTATTATAAAATTTTTCCTTAATTGGATTTACCAAGGATTGATTAATGATATCTCAATTATTCATAAAATTTAAATATGATAGCGGGATAATTGCATAATTAAATTAAAACCTTGACAAGTATTATAAATGAAACAACAAAGTATGAAGGATATTCTTTATAATTATCTAGTGATATAAATAAATAGTAATTAAGTTCTAAACTACTTTTTTTTTATAATAGGTGAGAAATATTTAGGACTATGGAGTAATAATGTTAAACATGGATGTGGATTAATAGTAACATTGGATGGTATTTATTATGAAGGATCTTTTGTTCAAGACACCATGACGGTAAAATAATTAATATTTAATTGCAGTTATAATTAAGTAAATTTTTTAATTAAAATATTTAAAAATATTAATAAACAAATAGGGTCATGGATTAATGATCTTTGAAGATAAAACACATTATGAAGGAGAATTTAAATCAGTAGGAATTTTTGGTGGTAAAGGAATATTAACATTTTGTTCAGGTGATATTTTAGAGGGCAATATTTATGGAGCTTGGAATGAACCGGTGAAAGTTACAGCAACTTTAAAGATTAAAAAAGCTAGTATTTTTACTGAAGTTAATGCAATACCACCGTAAGTAAAATTTTTATTGATTAAAAAATTATATAAATCGATTAATATGAGCTATCGACAGTCCCTACGTGAATGCGCAAATATCATTACATATTTTATTGTTTTTATTATCATTAAAGTTTAATAAGACAAATCTTATCATTCGTAAGACAAACTTATTAAATTAATTAAAAAAAAAAATTAATTATGAATAACGATGATTTGATCATCGGGACAAATTACGATATTTTCGACCATTGCATATAAAGATAAGAAAAAAAAAACTTATTTGTCAATAAATTTTCAAAATAAAATAATTTTTAAAAGCAAGCAACCAAACACGCCAAAAAAACGGACAAGAAAATCTCAAATGAAAATTTTTTAGCGTGATATTTAAATATATTTCAAAAAATGAAAATATGGAACTCAATATTTTATAAAAACATCCGAAACTATAAAAAGGCACAATTTTAAGTCAAGGCCGTTGATAGCAAATTTAATTAATTTTATTATAAAAATATCCCTTATTAAAAATTTCAATTGAATCCAATGAAAACCGATTGAAAGTCAAAAAATATATTATTTTCTGATTGAGTTTTAATCGAATCCCTAGTAGATCCGAATTACGGTAAATTACCGTATTTTACGGTATTTCTTCTGAATATCATAAATTACGGCAAATTTGCGTGTAATGCCGCATTTTTGCCGTAAAGTACCGCAGTACTGCCGCAAATTTTACGGCGAATTGCCACAATTTGTGGTAAATTACGGTAATTTTTCCGAATGTCGTAAATTGCGGTAATTTACGGTTATTTACCGTAATTTAGATCTGCTAGGGATTCAATCGGAGTTTTTAATCAAGAATGGCATAGGCAAATATTTTGATAATATATTTTTTTGTTGTAAATAATTAATAAATTAATGATTATGTTTATTGTTAGATCATTTGGTAAGTTATGTGTACTACCAGATCAAAAATGGAAAGCAATATTTCGACAGTGTTATCAACAACTTGGAATATCAGAGCCACATATTCGTAATGTTAATTCATTATTAAATAATGATAAATTATTAGAATGTCAAAAATTATGGCAAAATGTTGCAGTTATTATAAATAAATCACATGAAAAATCGTTACGTAGAGATAGATCACCCTCAAAAAATACAGAGAAAAAAAATAATAATGATTTACTTAATAAAATTCCACAATTTGGTCAAGATAAAATTACTTTATCAAGTTATAACGAAATTCATAATTACTTAACAAATGCATTTGAAAGCCGTCATCATCCATTAGGTAATTTATTAATTGAAATTTCGTCAGTATATACAGCAAGTTACGGAGGTGTTCGGGTTCATCCATTATTGTTAAGCCATGCCGTCGCTGAACTGCGAAGTATAACTTTGAGAATATATGATATTGTTATATTATTTTTCCCAGCACTACCAAGTGGTGATAAAGAATATGTTTTAGAAACTGATGATCAAAGTGAAAGGTATTATTATTATTATTAATTTTTTTTAAAAATCTTTTTTCTTTAAAATAAATGATTGATATAAATTATAATTTTTTAGTAAAGTTATAAGTGCCACAGCTATATTACATCCAATTTTACTACCTCGTGTACATTCAGCATTATTTGTACTTTATGCATTGCATAATAAAAAAGAAGACGATGCTTATTGGGAAAGATTAAAAAAATGGAATAAACAACCAGATATAACTTTGATGGCATTTTTAGATATTGATCAGTAAGTATAAGTATTCAGTACATTTCTGTACTACGGTAGAAAATTTAAATACTAAATATTTTAATATTATTTATGAAATAGAAAATTTTGGAACAAATCTAATATTACTTTGGATGTAAATGAGGGTGAAACATTTTTTATTGAAGCTATTGAAACATTGCAACAATTAAAAACTACCTTTTCACCTTTAGAAAAACTTTTGGTTATACGTAATACATTTGAACAAATGACAAAGGTAAAGATTATTAATTTTTTCTTTTTTGATTAATTTAAAAATAAAAAATAATTGTTTTAATTAATTTTATAGACAGTACAAAAACAATTAGGTACAAGTTATTTATGGACAATGGATGAACTATTTCCAGTATTTAATTTTGTAGTAGTGCGTGCTAGTGTTTTGCAATTAGGCAGTGAATGCCATTTTATTGAAGATTTTATGGAACCTTTTTTTCAAAATGGTGAACTTGGAATAATGTTTACTACTTTGAAGGTAAAACAATATTTTTTCATGATACCACCATCGAAATTTGAAGTTTCAGTGTCTCTACAGCCCGTCGAAAGAAGCTAATTTCAAGCCGATGCTGCAAACAACTGCTAGCAAATTCGTAATTCAAAAATACGTTCATACAACGGGCAGAAACATACTTCTTCCCTTGGGAAGAAACACAATTGTTTCTGCCCGGTGTCAATTATATTTATTTATTACGCCAATTGACACTATACGCCATCTTAACATTAGTTAATTATAATATAATATAATATACAATATATGAAATAATAGGGCTAGATTGTTATACAATATCAAATTTGACTGTGTGTAAAAGAAAGTAGAGAAGGTTAATTGCTTGAGAGTTACAGTGTGTGAGCAGCTAATATTTTAATAATAGTTTTCTATTATAAGAGCGGAAATTCAGGTATGACCCCTGGAAGAAGTTGACATCACTATGTAGAGTGTCGACTAGATTGCATATCCTATTCTTAGGTCCATTTATCACATAGTTTTTGTTGGATTTGGTGGTTTTTAGGATCCTGCATTGCCAGAGATTCAACGCGTTTGGTATAAACTAGAAATCATTCATGATTTCCAGGGAATCTATTAATCCATTGAATAGCTTGAAAAAGAAAGTCAGGTGAGCTATTTACCGCCGATATTTCAAGTCATTTAGTCTGTGTATCCTTCGCACCTCGTCGACTGTGACAGTGTCGTTTATATGCCTGTTGCGATATAACAAGGTTTTACAGAATTTATATTGCACTCTTTCAAGCGTATTGATCATCAAATCTGTAGATGGAGACCAGATCACTGATCCATATTCTCGTACGAGCAACACCAGCGCAGAGAACAGGCATTTAATGTTCATTTGCAGCCTTATTACTCTCATTTGTTTACTTGTCACTTCAGTTTACTCATTTCATTTTTTAAGTGACAGTTTTAATTAACCAAACAGAATTACTAAAAAATGAGTGAAAATAATATTTTCATATTATTTACTATTTAATAAGTGACTGTAGATCACATATTTCTTATTCTCTATCAGTTCTCCGCATCATTGGCTTGAAATTAACTTGTTTCTTACTGGCTGACACTGAATCTTGAAGTTCCAATGCAGGGCATCATGAAACATAGTGTGTGACTCAGGATAAATCACGATTTTAGACTACGGGTGATGTCAGCTCTCTCCTGCGGCTTGGACAGCCAACCTCACCCCAGTCTGAAATCGTCTTGTTTCATCCCTTGTCACACAATATACTATATTTTTCTTGTCAATTATAACCTAGTACTAATAAAATATTTTTTGTTATTTTAGGCTTGTTATTATCAAATTCTACAAGAAAAAATGAGTATTGTTGATTAAAATAAATTAAAAAATTGTACATTATTGTTATTATTTAAACAATTACGTTAAAAAATATTGTTAAATGTAAGGAAAAAGAAATTGAACGTATGAGTTTATTTAGTCTAATAGAATTTATACTCATGATTAAAATTGTTAAATTTGAAAGAAAGTTTAAGTTACAGTTGAAATATTAAATTAATTTATATAAATAAATATTTATTGATACATAGCTTGTACACATGTTTTATTTTTTTTAAATACATACTGGTGGTATAATTAACAAATCTAGCTATTTATGAGCTTATTTTATTTTTTATTAGCATGTTTGAGTATTATCATTATTATTTTTTTTTTTTAATATTTTTATAAATTAATTTACAGAAAATTTTTTGATTAAAACAAAGTATCAATTTTTACTGTTCTATTGATATAATAATTTATAAGGTAATCAAGTCACGCAAATTAACCGAGCATACAATACCTAGTCAAGTTAAATGACTAAAAATCAATATGTACGTAAACAATGATTTTCTACGTAGCCCACGCTCTATTCCTTATTAATTCTCGAGAAGTAATTTTTTTTTCATTTTCTATTTTCTAGAAAATAACAAAATTAAAAATTGAATTTAAAAAAAATAATAACTTTAAAATTTGATTAATGAAAATAACTTAATTTTTATTTACTATATTAAATTATTTGTTCTTTGGGAAGTAAATTGAAGAAAAGGTTTTGATGATTAATTTATGAGAAAATATTAAATATGAAAAAAACGAAATTTCTAACTTTAGTTATAATAAATTAAAATAAAATAGAATCTAATCGGCTTTAATTTTTAATTACAGTCGGACCTCGTTATAAGACTATCATTCTATCATAAGTCAGGCATCGCGATAGTTTGAGAGAGAAACTAATAGTCTTATAACGAGGTCCTACTGTATTTTTTTGCTAATCGTTTGTCTTTATTTAAGAGTTTGATAATTGGAAAAACATAGTAACAAACTAATACTATGAGAAGAAAAAAAAAGTAATAGTATACATTTATTTAACAAACGAAAAAAAAATTAAATTTATTATATTTATTATTGATATATAAAAATTGAAACTACCTAAAATCTAATAATTAAATCTTCTTCTGCATCGCTTGTAATTAAAGTAGCCCTTCCAAAAGCCAACTAAATTTTTTCCCAGATAAACAAGTCGTAAATGAGATGTTAAATTTGAGGTAACATATAATAGATCATATTTATCAAAGTAAATAAAGCAATTTGATGAAATGGAAGGGTTTAAAAGCGGAATAATAATTCCGATGAGATTAATAACAGCGACGTTTGCGAAAAGTACTGAATTTGGCTGCATATTGACAGCCATTTATAATTCCTGTACAACTGACAACTGTAACGACAGCTGTTAACTGTTAATTCGGGCCCAGGTGGCCCGACAGTTAACTGTCTTTTTATTATTCTACTATTTATTCGTTATTATAATGTCAATATATTTAATGATAATTATTTCTAGCAATAATAATAATAATAATAATTAATGGTATTTAGTGGTGTAATATCAACAGCAACAAACACTATAATAATAATTTGTTGTGAAACGCGATTTCTCAAAGAAAAAAAAAAAATAAATAATGCCACTACCTAAATTTTATAATTCTCTTATATAGAGAGTAATCCAAATAAGGGTTTTGTAAACCCTCCAAAAGTCGCTTTATGTAAGCGATATGATTCACCCAACTCGATCAATATGCTCACTCACCATCAGAGAGATCAGTTAAGAGCTTATTATTTCACTTATGTTTTAGTAATATTTTTTTTCTTGCTTTGCTTAATATAATTGTCTCCAAGAGTAAGATTTAAATTAAATCTGCAACATTTAAAGGCATTTCATCAATGTGAGTGTTATAAAACTGCTCAATATCGCTCATGGTACGTTTGTCATCTGTAGTGACAAAATTTATTGCTACTCCCTTACGTCCAAAACGACCACCACGTCCAATTCTTAAAAATATAATTTATTAATATTAATAATATACTTAAATAAAAATAAAATAGTAAATAAATAAATATTACCTGTGAATATAATTCTCTCGGTTTGAAGGAAGGTCATAATTAATAACGAGAGATACTTGTTGCACATCAATACCACGTGCCAATAAATCAGTCGTGATAAGAACACGAGAAGATCCAGTACGAAATTGTCTCATAATAAGATCACGATCTCTTTGCTCCATGTCTCCATGCATTGCAGATACCGTAAAATCACGATTATGCATACTTTCAGTTAACCAATCAACCTTACGACGAGTATTACAGAAAATAACAGCCTGAGTGATACTCAAAGTATCATATAAATCACACAATGTTTCAAATTTCCAATCTTCACGTTCAACAAATATATAAAACTGCTTTATACCCTCGAGGGTAAGTTCTTCTTTTTTCACAAGAATACTAATTGGACGGCGCATAAAACATTTTGATACTTCTAATACATCAGCTGGCATAGTAGCAGATAGTAAGATAACTTGAACTTCATTAGGAAGTAATTTAAATACATCGTGAATTTGATCTTTAAAACCACGTGACAACATCTCATCAGCTTCATCCAATACAAATAATTTGATGTTGTTGGTGCGCAATGCACGTCGACTAATCATATCATAAACTCTACCAGGAGTTCCTACAACAACATGGACTCCTTGTTCCAACTTGTGTATATCTTCGCGCACATTAGTACCTCCAATGCAAGCATGACACTGTGCATGCATAAAATCTCCAAGAGCAATAACAACCTTTTGAATCTGAAGAAAATAATTAAAAATAGTTATTTATTTTTTATGCTTAAAAAATAAGATATAATTTATATTTAATAATATTATTAATTCCAAGCAAGCAACCTACAGTCACTACGTGACCAAATATCTCCACTAAATTTATAAAATACGCAGAAAAAAAGGACTTGTTACCACAAAAAAATCGTAATTTGCACCAAGAAATTTTATGCATTATAAATTAATTACAAAAATTTTCTTGGGGTGAGAAAATATTATTTTGGTAAAGAAATAATTCCTTGCACCAAGGAATTTTTTTCTACTTCTAAATAAATTTTTGTTTTCAATTTACAATGCAAAAAAATTCTTGGGGTAAGTAAAAAGTTTCTTTAGGCGAGTAAAGATTTTTTGTGTCAATGAATCCTTTTTTTTCTATGCATACTTTTTTGGCTTTGAGAAGCTTCCTAAAATCAAAAGGGAGTATAAAAATCTGTCATTTTAGAATAAGTAACGCGATATAAATAATATAGCTATAAATTTAGTGACATTCAGTCGTATTTAATGTCAGAATAATTAAAGTATTAATTTATTTAAAGAAAATAAATACGATCGTCTTTTTTCCCGCGTAATTTAAATGTAATTCGAATGATATAGATAAATCGATTTATCTCAATACTTGGTAATAAAAAAGATTTTAAACTATGAAAAGGCACAAATTCAAGTCAAGACTTATCTAATGAGACCAATTTCATTCAATAACATTAACTAATTCTATCATATAGATATGGCGGGAACAAAATTTTCCTTATTCTCTTAACAATATAGATAATTGTTGAATTACTTGGCAGCAATTCGTACCTGTTGAGCTAACTCACGAGTTGGTGCGAGAATCAATGCCTGACACTCATTCAATGATGTATCAATTTGTTGCAAAATTGAAATTGAAAATGTTGCAGTTTTACCAGTACCTAAAAAAAATTTTCAATTAATGTTCAGTAATAATATATATAATTTCCAATAAAAACTTAAATAAAAGATGAAATTAATTTTAATAATAAAATATTACCAGATTGCGCCTGTGCAATAACATCAAGACCCTTTACACATGGTACAATTGCACGTTGCTGAATAGCAGAAGGTTTTTCAAACCCATAAGCATAAATACCACGTAGAAGTTCTTCTTTCAAGTTCATGTCATCGAAACTTTCAACGACCTAAATAAATTATAAAAAAATTAGATTGAAAAAATGATTCATCAATCGATGGTTTTTTTTTACAATAAAAACTTTATTTACTTGCTCCCAATTGGACTCAATAAGACCGTCAGGGTCCATTCCGGGAGGTCCTCCATAATTGAGTGCATCACTTTCGCTCGGACCATTTTTAGATTCGTCCGACCATTGATCTTCAACTCTATATAAAAAAAAATATCATTAAATGATTGACAATCAATTTATTATTATTTAATTATATTTATCTTAAGTATTTTATTTTTAATTTATTAATTAATTTTAAAAAATAGTTATCATTAATTAAATACATGATTCACGTAATAATAAATACTGATAGTTATCATATAAATTTTGTTTACTTATTTTGTTTAAATCAATGCCACATTAAATGTTAACTAATGATTCATATATTTATATATTTATTATCATTTTTCACAGTCTAGTAAATTAATAAGAACTATATTTTTATGATCCTGAAGTTAGAAGACAATTAAAAATTTTTAGATTTTTTTTCTAACATCAATTATAAAAAATAAAAATATGCATGTGTAGAAAATTAAAAAAGCTATAAGTACAATTTTTTAAAATATTTTTTTTTTTATAATTTATCATTTTTAAAACAATCCAAAAGTTATTAGACATCGGCTAAATTCAGTAATATATATTTTTGTTGTAATTTAATTAAATAATTATAAGTACATTAATGGCGATGTTTATGAAGGATATTTTAAAAATATATCTCAAAATCATGGTATAAAAAAATGACTTTATTGCATCTGTTGCAACTGTTTATTTTTACAAATGGGTGAATGGTGTGAAATATGGACATGGTGTCATAGACTTGCTGCATTGATCATGTTTAAATGAAAAAATTACAAATAAATACTGTACACACGTAGATAAAATATACTAAAAGGTGACAGTGACTCACAAATGCCGTAAAAGCATGATTTCAAATATTTAAAAATGATTAATTAAAAAATTTATGTCTAAAAAATTTTGAAAATACCTCAAAGAAAAAATTGTTAGATGAGATTTAAAATTTTTTAAATGAATTTAACACTTAAATCAATAAACTTGACAAGGTTGAGAAATAAAAGATGTGAGCTGTCACGAGCATGGTGGAAATAAACGAAAGCGTGCGTTTTGATGACAGTATAAGATAAATTATTTTTTTTTTGTTAAAAATTATCTTATGAATACGTCACGTGACAGTTAAGAAATGTGACGTTCAATGAATTTGAATAATAATAAACCGATAAAGATATTTGAAATAAATTTATGTGAATAGGTACAACATAATAGCCGCCAATTTTATAGTACAATGTGACAAAAGTTAACGGCACGCCATGTTGATAGCGAAAACCCCGTGCATTCATTAATTGCGGATAAAACTTATGAATATTACTGTCAATGTACGTAATATCAATCTTAATCTTTATGTTTATCTGCTGTAATGAATAATTAGTAATCAGTGTAACTGGTAATTAATAATTATTAAATGACAAATATATTAAAAAAAAATAGAACTTGCCTTCGATCAGACGTATACGACATGTTCCACTCACAGTAACGCGACGGAAAGGACGAATTCCTATTGCGTCACCGGGAATATTTTTATCGTACAAATACCGCGTAATGGCGCTGCTGTATTATATTATAAAGTTATTTCTATATTTTATTTATTACAATAAAAACTACTATATAACTATGAATATCAGTCGACTGATAAGTTTGACAAATAATCATAATTATTTCATTTATTTTAAAGAAATATATTTGAATTTAATTGTCTTTTGCACAGAGGGGAAAAATTATGTTTTTTACCCAACATCCTTTGCAATGACAAATAAAAAACCTGGGTAAATTTAAATTATAAATATTTTAATACCCCTGATTAATTACATGTCTATAAGAAGGGAGATTCAAAAGTATTCAAAGTATTCAGAAGCATTCAAAAGTATTTAAAATTTTTTTTTCTAATCGTTTTAAATCGTTTCTTTTAATAAGGGACAATTATCAAAAAATAAAACAGTAATTTTTCAGTTTATATTAAAATAAATAATTTATATTTCTTCTTCTTATTATTATATATATACTTATTATTAATTAATAAAAATATTGATAATTATTCATTTAGATAATATAAGTTACAAAAATGTATGAAAATTTTGTTGTGAAAAAATTATAATTTTTTTAGATATTGTTTATAACTAAATGATAATTTAATTATTTATATCAGAAATGAACTCAAAAAAATTTTTAACTTTCCGCTAAGAAAATTAAAAATTTTCAAAAAAAGGCGTCATTGGTTTTGATTCAATTTTTGAAAACCGAGTTTTTAATAGACTGACATTTTGAGGTCCTAAGAAGCTATTTTGACTAATTTTGAGATGATGTCCGGGTGTATGTATGTATGTGAATATTCTAGAACTTTTGAACAGATTAACCGATTTAGATAGTTGGGGTGGCTTTTTTTTTGTTTTTCTTTTTTAATTAAACACCCTGATCAAGAAATCTAATTTGGAATGATTTGAGATTACGTAACTATAAATCATACAAAATTGTCTGAATTATTTTGCTTTCGAGTATAAATTTCGGAATTAATCATTTTAAATCATATTGAATTAAAAAATAACGAAATATTATTTTCTAATTTGAAATTATTTAAAATGAATTGAACTGTCCAATCATTTCAAATAAAATCAGATTAGAAAATAATATCACAATTTCTGGTTCATATTTTTAAAATTTTAAATTTTAAATAAAAATCATACTTGGTCTATAGATCTATAATTTTTTTTTTACCAAAACTGCTAATTTTTGGCGATCTTTATGGTTTTTTGCAATTTACTTAAAATTTTGAGGGTGTACAAACAAAACTGACTTCAGATCCGGATTCAGCGCGTCGAAATACATAAGGATAGGTAGGTCCGATCAAAAGTACAGACCACTTTTTTTATTTTGTGTGCCGGTGTTATTTCAAATTATAATTTTGCCCCCGGCATGGGGCTGGTTGGGCCTGATTATGATACGGAATGTCACAATTGAGGGATCTGACGAAATCCAATGATTAGAAAGTTTATACAAACCAAATCGCGAGCGGTCACAAAAACGAACTCGTCCGGACAAAGCGTAGGTTTTTTATCAAATCAAAATTTGTTCTCAAACCAAACCGTTTGTAGACATCAAGTTATAACTGCATACAGTCTGCCGTAATACAGAAATGTTTTAAAGATTTATAACATAAATTTCTTATTTAAAATACAATAAATTAAGTTTGAATAGTATTTAAAAATTTAATATAAAAAATATATTATTACCTTAAAATATATGTAATTATTATGTACATAAATAAGATTATAATTACAATATTTTGATCGATCAAAATATAAAACAATAACAATTTTATAATAAATGTATTCAAAGAAATGCACAAGCGAGTATTAGAAATAACACAGCTATGGGAAAAATTATATACGTTCCCATACGTGGATGACAAACAGATATTAAAAAAGAAATATCATCTTCTTCATGATCGATACCATCTTTTGTAGGCACTTCAACAATAACACGATCACCTGATAGTACAGATAGTGGAAAAGTACAAGCTGTTTTGTTTACACAAGAGTTTGTTACACTTTCGTATTGGAATGTTGGTTTATAAATATTAAAAACTGCATGAATATCATTATATACTAAATCATTGTCACTGTAAAAGATATAATAATAATATCCATCTTCCATAACAGTGTGTTTTGACTGCATATATTTACCGGTCTCTAAATAACTCACATTAATACATAATTCGGATGGTTCAAATTCTTGTTGTATTAAAACTTGACCCCCATAACAATTTAATAAACCTTCTTCAAAACTCGATACTGAAGAATCATCATCTGTAATATTTCTTAACGCATTACCGCCATGCTGAATACCTTGATCAAGTAAAGCTGGTGGCTTAACTGGTCCTTGGTTTCTCTTTACACGTTGATGATAATGTGAATTTATTACTTTTAAACCTACATCGTCTTCTTCACTAGCGGCATTAATGCCAGGAGAATTTAAATCTCGTAATAATTTTAATTTTTTATTATCGTTCTGTTTATTTTCATCAAATTTTTTATCAGTTTTATTATTTTTTTGTCTTAAATGATTTTTCAATTTTTTAGTCCGATGATTTTTTAGACTTTTTCGTGTCATATTTAATTCCTGACGAGGCTCCATTAAATGTTGAATATGTTTATTTTTTAAATTAGGCAATGAATTTGTGTTTACTGTTCCTGGTAATGGTGATGGTGTTGATGATAATGCAGATAGCGTAGATTCTTCCGATTCAACTTCTCTTGCATTAGATTCAAATGTTATTTTCACTTGATCATGGGCTTGAGGTAAAAAAATTCCGTTTGTACGTGCTTTATTTATATTATGATCTAACATTCCACAAGTCCGCAATGTTCTTTCACCTTTAACCACGAGTATTGAAGCACCGGGAAACCTGTTTTATTGAAGTGATAATTAAAATATTTTATATTAATTTATTATAAATGAAAAATTAATATTATTAATGAAAAATAAAATCATTACGTTTCTACTCGAGTAAAAAACTATCAAACATTTCTATCAGTAATTTTTATATTTCGAATAGTGAAATTTGAATCGAATAATTCGAATTATTCGATAATTTTTAAACTATTTAAATTTGTTGCACAATTCGAATCCTTTGAATAGTTTATTTTTATTCTGAAGTCTTAGTATAATTCAAAATTTCCGAGTCATTGTTGAATTTTTTATACAATGAAATGATTTCTGTGAATAGAGAATTTTTATATTTAGCGGAGTGATTTCGGAGTGACGCTGATTTTATTTGATCCGCGTTCACTCCGAAAATTTTTTACAGTATATAAAGTATAATAACTATCAATTTCATTGAACTTTAATGTGTCCGTGGATATCATTAACAATTTTTAAAATTGAAGTATTAGGCAGTTCTAAATATGCATTAATAAGTTTTATTTTCTTGAGTACTATTTGATATAGTTTTGAAATCAAACAATAAAAAAAAATCCACAGTAGTTTGTCATAAGTTTTTGTCTGGAAATTTTAAATCATTTGACTCTAAAATTAATGTGGGATATAATGAGAACAATAAAATAAATAACGTCATGAACCAAAAATCATAAACTTCCAAATAATTTGAAAATTCACGAATTATTCGATAATCTACAAATGATTCGAAAATTTACGAATTATTCGAAAATCTTTGAATAATTCGATTCGAATTCGTGTCGAATAATTCGTAAATTCGAATATTTGCACACCCCTAGTTTAAACCTAAAAAACTTGAGGATAACATTATCATAGATAGAAAAGATTCTAAATAGCCCTGATTAAAAATACTCATTAAAAGGGATTGAAAAAGATGAGAATTGAATACTTTTGAACACTTTCTATACCCCAACATTTTCATCTGG